>NC_022016.1:4845388-4846806 GCF_000317375.1 Microtus ochrogaster
CAACAATTCTCTTTCTTATTGCTTTGCAGAACAATTTATTCCAACTCTCTCTCTCTCTCTCTCTCTCTCTCTCTCTCTCTCTCTCTCTCTCTCTCTCTTGTGTTAAGTAGCAATTGGAGATACTTAAGGGTATTAAAAGTTGACTGATTCATTCAGGACCAAAAGGGACTGGCAGAAAGATGGAAAGTACCTGTGTTTAGTCCTTGTCAATGTATTTCTATAAAACGAAACAGCATTGAAATTGTAGTTTAAATAAATCAAACACCAACCAGTTTTCACTGAACACATACTGTAAGCATAGGTTAATTTATTGAATATTGCATTTATTTATTTATTAAAAATTTCCACCTCCTCCCATCCTCCCATTTCCCTCCCACTCCCCTCATTCCCCCACCCCTCTCGCTCTCCAGTCCTAAAAGAAGTCAGGGTACCCTGCCCTGTGGGAAGTCCAAGGCCTTCCCCTCCATCCCCCTCCATCCAGGTCTAGGAAGGTGTACTTCCAAACAGACTAGGCTCCCAAAAAACAGAACATGAAGTAGAATCAAAATCCCATGTCATTATCATTGGCTTCTCAGTCTGCCCTCATTGTCAGCCACATTCAGAGTCCGGTTTGATCACAAGTTCGTTCAGACCCAGTCCAGCTGGCCTTGGTGAGCTCCTATTAGATCAGTCCCACCGTCTCAGTGGGTGACCAACCCCTCGCGGTCCTGACTTCCTTGCTCATGTTCTCCCTTCTTATGCTCTTCATCTGGGCCTTGGGAGCTCAGTCCAGTGCTCCAATGTGGATCTCTGTCATCTCCATTCATCGCCAGATGAAGGTGTTATTCATCAGTGTGGCTATGGAACAAGGCCAGTTCAGGCACCCTCCTCTCCTCTGCTGCCCACGGACCGAAAGGGAGATTTTTGTATCTCTGATTTGTGGACAAAGACATGGAATCCTTGAAAACTAAAGTAGTTTTAAGGCTATGTAAAGTTGTGGTAGCAGATGGAATCATGGTTTGAACCTCAGATGAAGCTTCTCCAAGTGTTTAGGGCCTTGAATTATACAAAATGGCAGCCGAGCAACCTTGTTTGTCATTTTCCCCATTAGGTTACGACTTTCTCCTACAGTGGAGCCTTCCAGCACTGTAGTTTCCCTAGAATGGATCGATGTTCAGCCAGCAATCGGGACCAAAGTCTCTGACTACATTCTGCAGCACAAGAAAGTGGATGAATACACAGACACTGACCTGTACACAGGTAAGTATGTCCCCCTTTTTTTGGGTAGAGGGGAGGGAAATAGTGTGACAGAGGATAAAAACAGATTTTCTAATTTCTAATTTTTTTTTCGAGATAGGGTTTCTCTGTAGCTTTTGGTTCCTGTCCTGGAACTAGCTCTTGTAGACCAGGCTGGCCTCGAACTCACAGAGATCCGCCTG
>NC_022016.1:4847699-4848676 GCF_000317375.1 Microtus ochrogaster
TCCTCTTTTTGGGTCTGGCTTACCTCACTCAGGATAGTGTTTTCTATTTCCATCCATTTGTATGCAAACTTCAAGAAGTCCTTGTGTGATTTTGATTAAACTGCAGCAGAAAGTTGAAGGTAGAAAGAGCTCATCTGACTTGGAAGTCACTATAGTATATGATTTGATGATAACTCCTTCTGAAGAGAATTTGATCTTTCTCTATGTGAAAAAGCCTACAGATCTTGAGTTTGAAAACATGTGTACATAAATATACTATTCTGGGACTGAAAATATTTAATCAATTGTCTGTCCTGGTGAGATGTAATGGAGATAGTCTTTATGAACTCGTGTTAGGGTAGAAGAGAACAAGATATGATGTAAACATGCAGGAGCTTTGAGGAATGTGGATTTTAAGTGAGCTCCATTCAGCTCTCACTGAGAACATTATCTCTGTTTTCTCCTATTTCCCTCGCATTGGAAAGAAGATTTTACTTATACCATGAATCTATGCTCTGCACTTTGTTGAGACTTCCAGGCATGCACTATGCTTTTCTAGTCAGAAACTGATAGAGCATTTGCTTTCTGACCACACAGTTACCTACCTATGCTATTCAGCATCTCCCTGAACTTCTCCAAGTTTAAAGGGATTGGAACATTGTGCTTGTCTCATAGAGCATGAAACTGAGGTCAATCTAAGGATATTCATCCAGTGACATCTCCACAGACCAGAGAACAAAGCCAGAATTTAAAGATTAAAATTTTAAAAAGTTCTTGGTTTTCAGTTACATTAAAAATGTAAGAAGGAGGAATGATTTAAATTTTTTAAATCAATTGACCATAAAGTATGACATTCAACATTTGTGTATTTGTGGGATGAATAGATAACAAAGAGAAACACTTAATTGTTTCATTTTTGTTTTGGACCTCTTCTTCTTCTTCTTCTTCTTCTTCTTCTTCTTCTTCTTCTTCTTCTTCTTCTTCTTCTTCTTCTTCTT
>NC_022016.1:4848776-4863754 GCF_000317375.1 Microtus ochrogaster
CATTCATCATCTTCTTCTCCTTTGTCTTCTTTCTTGTCTCCCTAACATTCCTTTGTGAGCCACTTTTTCTTTGATTACATTCAAGAAGGGAAGAATATGATATACATAATGAGGCCTAGGTTGTAAATGACAGGAGTAAACTCATTTACTTAATTTTTTTATAAGTAGTCTACTGGGTGTGCTTAGGAACTTTAAATCTATGTTCCTACAGGAATTTGAGCTGCATGTATCTTTGCATATAATTGTCCTTTTATCCCCAAATGCTGTCACCTTTTACTTTATATATGTCAAATTTAGTTGGTTAGACCGATTGCATTTATTGTAAAATTGGTATGGCTAGGTTTTAGTTTATCATTCTGTTTATTGTTTTCTTTAACCTTTCTGATTATTTTATGTTTACTTCTTGTTGTCTATTTTCTTTTAAATAATTTTTATGATCTCAGAATATCTTCTCTGTTGATTTACTAGCTGAGACAGTTCCATTGTTTTGGGTCTTGCCTTAAGTAAGAGCATCATTTTTTTTTTACATTTTCAAAATTATTTTGTTAGTAGATTTTTAGAATTTCATACATGAGCACTGTATTTGCATCATTTATAACCTATATTTTACACCTTCCAATTTCTGTTATGTCTTCCCCACTCCCTCCTAACTTTATGGTCTTTTGTTCTTTATTATTCTCTTTCACACACACATATATACATACAGACACATACACACACAACATGCTGATTCCACTTACTGTTATTTATATGTGTATGTATTCATACTTGAGATTAAGTATCCATCAAGTAGATTGTCCCTGGATAAAACTTGTTCTTGCTCTATTAGCAGCCTTTAATTGGCTATAGCATTCATCTAGAGGTGGAGCTGTGTGAGATATGTCCATTTACATAGGAATATTAAATGGTGTTGCCATTGTTTAGGAGACAAATTTGTTAAGGTTTCATGCATGTAGATCCCTGACATTTATAGATCATTATTTTACACGGGGCATCCTGATCCTCTGGCTCTGTATCATCTTTTTACCTTCTCTTTTATGATGCTCCATGATCCTTAGGTCTAGGAAGTGTGATATACATACATTTTTTTTTTGGAGCAGAGAACCCATAGTCAGTTGTTCTCTAAATTTTTACTACTTATGGATTTCTTTATTAGTATTTTTATTATTATTGATTTTTATTGAGCTCTACAATTTTCTCTGCTCTCCTCCCTGCCTCTGCCCTCCCTCTGACAACCCTCCACCAAGATCCTCATGCTCCCAATTTACTTAGGAGATTTTGTCTTTTTCTACTTCCCATGTAGATTAGATCTATGTAAGTCTCTCTTAGTGTCCTCTTTGTTGTCTAGGTTCTTGGGATTGTGATTTGTGGGCTGGTTTTCTTTGCTTTGTGTTTAAAAACCACTTATGAGTGAGTACATGTGATAATTGTCTGCCTGTGTCTGGGTTACCTCACTAAAAATGATGTTTTCTAGCTCCATCCGTTTGCCTGCAAAATTCAAGATATCATAATTCTTTTCTGCTGTGTAGGACTTCATTGTGTATATGTGCCACATTTTCCTTATCCATTCTTCAGTCGAAGGGCATTTAGATTATTTCCAGGTTCTATCTATGACAAACAATGCTGCTATGAACATAGTTGAGCAGATGTCCTTGTGGTATGATTGAGCATACTTTGGATATATACCCAAAAATGGTGTTACTGAGTCTTGAGAAAGGTTGTTTCCTAATTTTCTGAGAAATTGCCATACTGACTTACAAAGGGGCTGTGCCAGCTGCATTCCCACCAGCAATGCAGGAGGGTTCCCTTTACCCCACAACCTCTCCAGCACAAGTTGTCATCAGTGTTTTTGAACTTGATCATTCTTACAGGTGTAAGATAGAATCTCAGAGTTGTTTTGCTTTGCATTTCTCTGATGGCTAAGGATGTTGAACATTTCCTTAAGGGTCTTTCAGCCATTATAGATTCCTCTGTTTAGTGTTCTCTTTTTAGGTCTGTACAACAGTTTTTTTATTGGATTATGTGTTCTTTTGGTGTCCATTTTCTTGAGTTCTTTGTATATTTTGGAGATCAGACCTCTGTCTGATGTGGGGTTAGTGAAGATTTTTTCCTATTCTGTAGGCGATTGTTTTGTCTTATTGACTGTGTCCTTTGCTTACAGAAGCTTTTCGGTTCCAGGAGGTCCCATTTATTAATTGTTTTTCTCAGAGTCTGTGCTACTGAAGTTATATTTAGGAAGTGGTCTCCTGTGTCAATGCACTCAAGTATACATCCCACTTTCTCTTCTATAAGATTTGGTGTGGCTGGCTTTATGTTGAGGTCATTGATACAAGATTAACTCAATAAAAAAATTAGTAGCTGTCCTGTACACAGATGATAAAAGGGCCGAAAAAGAAATCAGAGAAACAACACCCTTCACAATAGCCACAAATAACATAAAATATCTCTGAGTAACTTTAATCAAGGAAGTGGAAGACTTGTATGACAAGAACTTTAAATCTTTGAAGAAAGAAATTGAAGAAGACACCGGAAAGTGGAAAGATCTCCCATGCTCTTGGGTAGGTAGAATTAACACAGTAAAAATGGCAAACTTACCAAAAGCAATCTACAGATTCAATGCAATATCCAGCAAAATTCCTCACAGACCTCGAAAGAACAGTACTCAACTTCATATGGAAAAGCAAAAACCCCAGAAGAGAACAAACAGTCCTGTAAAGTAAAAGAACTTCCGGATGCATCATAATCCCTGACTTCAAACTCTACTACAGAGCTACAGTACAGAAAACAGCCTGGTATTGGCATAAAAACAGAAAGGAGGACCAGTAGAACCAAATCAAAGACCTAGATATTAATCCATACACCTTCAAACACCTGATTTTTGACAAAGAAGCAAAAAATATTAAGTGGAAAAAAGAAAGCATATTTAACAAGTGGTGCTGGCATAACTGTATGTCAACATGTAGAAGAATGAAAATAGACCCATATCTGTCACCATGCACAAAACTCATTGTTCTTACCTTTCCTACTCATCTTTTCCTCTAATTGGTGTGTTTGGGGCTGTCTGTGATTCTGCTGATTAATTAGGTGCCAATGAATCCAAAGCTCAGATGGTTCCTTGTGGTACAGGCAATGCCATGGTTCTAAGTACCCCGTTGGTCACTCCATGTTCCTGGAGGTGGCTCATTGCTCCTGGACTTTGCTCCATTCCCTTGGAGTTTGCTGTCACAGGCCTGCACTAGCCTAGGTTGTCAACTCAGACCTGTTTCTGTAAATGTCCCTGGTCTGGGTCTGTTCCTGTAGAGGTTTCTGGCTTGGAGTTGGTCCTATAACGGACTCTGGCTCTGGTCTACTCCCTTGGAGTTCCCAGGCTTGGGTGTGCCCAGACCTACAGAGGTCCTGGCTCAGACTTACTCCCTCTGAGGTCCCAGACTCACTCCCATACCTGCAGAAGTCTTGACTCAGGCCTAGTTCCTAGGAGGTCCTAGACTCACACACAGACCCACAGGGGTCCTGGCTTAAGTCTGCTCCCCTGAAGGTCCCAGATTCACATTCAGACTGAGGGTCTCTGGTTCTAGCTCACTTGCTCAGTTGCTACCCTGTCGACCTCTGGTTTTCAGCCCAGCCATAACTGAACATAGCTGAAAGCCAAATGCCTGTGTGGTCAGGATCTAAACCTCCAGTTCAAATTGGTATCTTGAATGTAATGGGCCTTAGCTGTTTGGTCACCTTCTAGACCCAGTCTGGCTACTTAAGGATTTCTGTGATGGTCCCCATATGCTGGAATTAAAAAAAAAGCCTCTTTGAGGCATGTGGACAGCTACATTTAGCTTTAGCTGTAAGGGAAAGTGTTTAAAATGTAGTAGGGAGTTGTAACGGCCTATTAAAGTGGCAAAAGTAGATTTTTCTCTAGGGTACATGACTTTCCCACCCACAGGTAGTTGGCTAGATATGCAGTATTGTGCAGTATTGGGTGTGAGTTCCCTCATTTTGAGTGGGCCTTAAGTCCAATTAGGTGATTCTTGTTTGTTCCTAAGATATCGGCACCATTATTCTACTCTTGGATCTGTCTTGCTGTGCTGACTATTGGTGTGGTTTACAGACTTTACATTTAAGTAGGAGTTTTAATTCCTTTTCCTCTTGGAATATTGCATAACAGCTTTGGATGTTACAAGAGCTCATCTTCAGAGAGGAGGCTTCCAGGTCAATTCAAACTTGAATCCTCCTGGACCTGTGTTTGAAAAGTGTGTCGTGTCTTCACCAGTGGCATCATAGCATCAAGTTCTGAAAGGCCACCAAGGACACTGGCAATAACCTATAATGTTTCAGGACTCTCTTGGACTTCTGTGAACAACCCCACAAAGATGGATTTCTCATGCTTGACCCTAGAATTTTGCAGATAGTCTGTGGCTTTGGAGAAAAGCATTATCATCCAAAGTAGTGTAGCTTCATTCAAATAATTTGATTTATTTACATATATATTATACTTATATTTGAATGAACATGAAATAATTTGTTTCTCTCTGATTATTTAAAACTCACCCTTAGTGTTCTTTATCTCTCTTTCTTCCCTTTACATCAGTGTTGCCCTCCCTGTCACCTCTTCAGACAAAGGCCACACCTTATTTTTTCCAGTTTCACCTTCATAGCACCTGTGTCATGTTATCCCTTTCTCTGGAGCCCCTCACATGGTCCCCATTTAACTTTTCTGATTTCTGTAGTTCCTCCATGTTACACACACACACACACACACACACACACACACACACACTGAGTTAGGATCCAGAAATAACAGACAACACTCCATGTTTGTCTTTCAGGACCAGGGTTGCCACTCTAGGTATAATATAATGTAATTCCATTATTTTACCTACAACTTTCCTGATTTCATTTATTTTATGTAGTTGAACAATATTAAATTTTGTGTATGTAACACATTTTCATTATCTATTCCTCTGTTGAGGGACATAGTGGTTGTTTCTATTTTCTATGTATTGTCAGTAGAGCTTCAATAAAAACAACTGGACAAGTTATCTGCAGAGTTGGATACTGTTTTCCTTTGGCCATACGACAAGGAGTTATATAGATGGGTCATATAGTAGATCTGCTTCAGCTTTGTAAGAATTCTCCACTCTGATTTTCAGGGTGGCTGGAATAGTTTACAATTCCATGTAGCAGTTTGAAATCCTATCAACAGTGAATGAGGGGCCCATTTCCCTGCATTCTCTCCATTATTGGTTGCCCGTTGTTTTCTTGATTCTAGCCATTTTAGTATGCACATCTATACTTGCTGAAGATGTGGAACACTTTTTATTCTTTCTTATGGTTCACATCAGTCAGTGATGCACTCTTTCTAATTTTGTTCTGGAAGATAACATTGCTGGATATGGTCATTAGTGTTGCTGTTTATTTTCCTATAACTTAAGTATGTTATTCATATGTCTTCTTCTTTGCCTTATCCATGTGAGAACTGGACCATACCTCTTAGCCTTATTTTTCTTAATGTACATGCTAATTTTCTCTGGCAGCTTCTAAAATTCTCTTTATTACTCATTTTGAACAATTTCAGTATTTCTCCTGTCTGGCATTTATTGACCTTTCCTAGATGTGTGGGTTTATAATTTCATCACTTTGGGGAATCACTTCAGCTATTATTTTGTCAAATAGGTTTCTTCTCTCCTCATTTTTCTTCTTCAGTGACTCCAATTCCATGTGTACATGGCCACTTAATGGTATTACTCATCAGTGATCTTTGCTTTGTTTTTTTTTTTACATTTTTTCTTTCATGCTTCATTTGGATAATCTCTCATATCGTCTCTAGTACTGTCTCTAAAGTCTAATCTGTTTTTATTTCTATCTAGTGAATTTTTGTCTTAGATTTCCATTTTATTTCTTGAAAGTTATGTCTGGAGATATTCACTATCTTTCTTGCCGGCTTATTTTGTTTTGTCGAGACAGATGTTCCCTATGAAGTCATACCTAGCCTTGAAATTTCGGTCATTTTCTTCATGTTCCCTGAGTGATATTACAGGCATGCTTTCTCTGACATGGAGTATTATCTAATGATTTTACATTTGATTATTTATCTGGAGTGTGCACAGACTACTTGGGGGTACATATATAGAGAGAGGTCAGAGGGCAGTGTGTTGTAGTTGGCTTTAATCGTGTGAATTCTGGGTATCAATCTAGGGTCACCAGGCTTGGAGGAAAGTTTCTTTATTCACCGAATCATATTACCCATGTGATATTTTTCACATGGAATTTAATTTTAAATTTCCTTTTTGCTCACTCTCACTTCTGTATCAGCTCTGGGTTGGATTATTGTTTCATTTTTGTACCTCATTACAGATTTCATTTTTCTTGCTTCCATTTGTATACTTGATCCCTCCCCCCTCATGTGTGTATGGACAGTATTAATGTGTTCATAATATGAGGGTCAGAGAAAACTTTTAGGAGGCAGTTCTTTTCTTCCGTTTTGTGTTCTGGGAATAAAACTCAGATCACTGTACTTGTATGGCAGGTACTTATACGCTCTGATCCATCTTGCTGACCGTACACGTGGTAATTTTTTTTTTAGAGGTAACTTTTTTTTTATTGAGAAAAGGAGAGAGAAAAAACAAGTTTCCACCTCCTCCCAGCCTCCCATTTCCTTCCCCCTCCTCCCACCCTTCTCCCCCTCCTCCCACCCTTCTCCCCTCTCCCCTCCTCTCCCCCTCCCTCTCCAGTCCAAAGAGCAGTCAGGGTTCCCTGCCCTGTGATAAGTCCTAGGTCCTCCCCACTCCGTCCATATCTAGGAAAGTGAACATCCAAACTGGCTAGGCTCCCACAAAGCCAGCACATTACGTAGGATCAAAACCCCATGCCATTGTCCTTGGCTTCTCATCAGCCCTCATTGTCCGCCATGTTCAGAGAGTCCAGTTTTATCCCATGCTTTTTCAGTCACAGTCCAGCTGGCCTTGGTGAGCTCCCAATAGATCAGCTCCACTGTCTAAGTGGGTGGGTGCACCCCTTGTGGTCCCGACTTCTTTGCTCATGTTCTCCCTCCTTCTGCTCCTCATTGGGACCTTGAGAGCTCAGTCCAGTGCTCCAGTGTGGGTCTATGTCTCTACCGCCATCCATCACCAGATGAAGGTTCTATGATGATATGCAAGATATTCGTCAGTATTGCTATAGGATAGGGTCGTTTCAGGTTCCTTATCCTCAGCTGCCTAACTGGGGACCTCGGCTTGGGCACCTGGGAGCCACTCTAGAAGAATGAAAATAGACCCATATCTATCACCATGCACAAAACTCAAGTCCAAATGGATTAAAGACCTCAATATCAGTCAGAACACTTGGTAATTTTTTATTGGATGCCAAGCACTATGCTTTTTACCCTGTTAGGTCCTGGCTGTGCTCAAATTTCTAATAAGAAGTTGACTTCTAGCAGGGCGGTGGTGGCACATGCCTTTAATCCCAGCACTTGGGAGGCAGAGACAGATGGATCTCTGGATCTCTGTGAGTTCGAAGCCAGCCTGCTCTAAAAGAGCTAGTTACAGGACAGGCTCCAAAAGCCACAGAGAAAACCTGTCTCAAAAAAAACAAAAAAGAAATTGACTTCTGTTTTAGAAGGCAGTTAAGCTGTTGAGCAATGTCTAGTGGAGGTATGCAGTTATTCTTTCGGAAAGCAGAGAGTGACATCATGGTGCCGTCTTCAAATGCTTCTCCACGTCATTTTCTGAGATAGTGTCTCCTTGTGTGGGATTCAGCTCTGTATACTATGAATATGTTTTATTACCATTGGTTATTAAAGAAGCTGTTTCAGCAGCTTAGTAAAGGAAAGCCAGGCAGGAAATGTGAATAGAGATGTGGAGAGAAAGCAGGCAGAGTGAGAGAGATGCCATGTAGCTACTGAAGAAGAAAAATGCCAGTTGCCAGCCAGAACCTTAGTAAACCAAAGCCTAGTTGTGATACACAGATTAATAGAAATAGGTTAATTTTAGATGAAGAGCTAGCTAGAAATATGCTTAAGCTATTGGCCAAACATTATTACAGGTAATATAGTTTCTGTGTGATTATTTTAGGTCTGGGCGGTTGGGAACCAACAAACAGCCTTCTACTACAGTCTCTCACTGAACCCGGAACTCAGTTTTTCAGGTAGCTTGGCTGGCAAACAAACCATTTGGAAGCTTCTGTCTTCGCACTGTGGTTGCCTGGATGTTGATGATTTTAACTTAGGTCCTCATGCTTGGATGGTAAGCGCTTTTTACCATGGATCTGATCTCCAGCCCCATGGAGCATGTTCTTTGTCTCGGGAGGTAAAATCACTTGCAGCCTGGTGACTTGAGGTCACCTCCTGGCCACCATATGCTAGTTATGCTGCTGTGACAAAATACCCAGAGAAAAGAATGAGATGAAAAGAAAAAACAGAATTTGAAAAAAAGAAAGATTTATTTTGTCTCATATTTCAGAGGTTGCAGTTCCCTCGGTTGGCTCCATTGCCTTGGGCCTGACTAGGTGAACTGTGTGTGAGAGGAGTTTGCTTACCTCATGGAAGCACAAAAGAAAGAGCGGGGCCTGTGGGGGCACTGATGAGGAAGGAAATAAGAACAAGATCTTTCAAGGGCATAACCCCAGTGACCTGCTTTCTTGCTTTCTCCAACCATCCTCAACCCCTGAATTTCACCACTTTCTAACAATTTCTCGGATGATGATATATCAGTGAACTAATATTAATGTTAATTATGACTTAATATTAAGGCAGAACTCCCAGGATCCATTCAGCTCTCAATGACTGGGTTCAGTAGCTGAGGACCATGTCTTCGACATAGAAACTTTTAGCTCAGTAGTTTTTTAACCTGTGGGTCATGACCCCTTTGGGGGTTCAATGACCTTTTCATAAGGGTCACCTAAGACCATTAGAAAATACAGATATTTACATTTATATAATAACAGTACAAAAATTATTGTGATGAAGTAGCAAAGAAAGTAGTTTTATGGTTGGGGGGCTCACCACAACATGAGGAATTGTATTAAAGGGTCACAGCCTTAGGAAGGTTGAGAACCACCACTTTTGTTGGTGGCACTTAAAATCTAAACCAGAATGCCTCTGAAAAATGAACATGGCCCAAATTTGAATCCTCCATTTTAATTGAATGACTATTATCTTGAAGAACAGAAACCCAATGAAGGACTAGAAATTTGGAAGATGGCATTTGGCTACAATTTTAGCTCCTTCTCCCTTAGAGATCTAGTATGTGTCAGTCTGTTTGCTAGGTCTCACGTTCCTCATATAGGGAATGGGCAAGCTATTTTGAGGATCAACTATAGTGCAGTTCTCAGGGCAGAGCAGGTTCTTAAAGATTAGTTTCTCCTTTCTTATTTCCATGATTAGACCAAAGAGAGAAAACGGGATTTGGAGGAAGGGACGGGAAGAGTAATGTGAAGAAGAAAACAACCAGAATAAAAAGTGAAGACTTGTGGAAAGAGAACTCAACACAGCTGGTCAGGTGCTGCCAGGATAGGGAATCCTGAGCGCATGCCTATGGTCTTTGGATTTTTACAGCATCCAAGCTCAGTGCGGAGATTTTTCTTTTATCAGAAGCCCATGTGTGTGTACATGCGGGCAGAGGTACATACACAGATCTTTCTCACTCTTGCTTCTGCAAACACACATACCCTTTATGGCTACCGTCAGCTGCACACTCCTGTGAGCGATTTAAATACACACCCTTTCGTCTGTCTCTTACCCCTGCTTCTGTCGCCCCCTCTAGGTTTGATGCCCTCTTTGTTTCCTTCAGACAAGTCATTTCTCTATGGGTCCCAGGACTCTGCTAGGAATGCCAAGCATAAGCCTCCTGTTCCAGTTCTTTTGAGCAGAAATAGGGCTTGTTTTGTGGGGTGGCTAAATTCCCCACACGCTAATCTGTCATCAATATTAAAAACAGACGTCTGGTTCTCCCATGGGGCCTCATCAGAGCAATTGGCATGGGTTTCGGCCTCTCATGCAGGGTAGACATGTGTGGAGTGGGGGAGTAAGAAGTGGGCTGAAACACAAACCAACTTAATGAGTCCAAATCCCCTCTTTGACCTACAGAAACAGAGGAGAGGGATTTGGAGGGGGGAGATTATGCACATCATGAGGTAGTGGTAGACCTCGGGTTTTGGTTTCTTTCCTTGACCACCTCTACTCAGAGTCCAAGAGCCCATGTTATATCTGCTGGAGTTGTCTGTAATTGAAGAAAATCCTAGTGGCAGATCCAAATTAGAGACATCTGTAGAGCTGGGCAGAATTGAAACTAGCTACCAGCTAGTCTTTGGTGGTGGTGGCGGTGGGTTTTCTGATCTTTAAGTGGCAAGTCCCATCAGGATAATTACTTCTTTGTTACATGTGTATCAGCTGCTGCATTTGCAGTAGGATGACCTTAAGCACAGAGTCCTTCTACCATGGTGTAAGGATTGAGATGAGAGGGAACAGATTCACATTCCATTATAATCTCTGATTTCCCAGAGTGGCAATATATTGCCACTATATATTTCCCTACTATATATTTCCTTCAGGTATCTGCTGCTCACTTGATGGATGTTTTTAAAAAGTAGAGGCTTTTGTCTTTCCACATTGAATTCCTAGCTTCACCTCATTTAGTTCAGGCCTGGAAGGTCAGCTGACTCTTGGCTCTTGAGGAGGTACCAGGCCCTTTCAGCCGACCGACTCCCCTCCTCAAAAGAGGCAGCAACATCTGGAGTTGGTCAGTGCCCCCTTTCTGTCCTGGCATCTGGGAGTCTGATGGGCCTCGTCCGAGCAGATTGGTACCAGCAGGCATCAGGCTTATCTCTTGCCAACTCTCAAGTCTTCTGATTCTCTCTCCATCCTTTCCCTTCCTTTCTTTGTTTTTCCTTTCCCTTGTTTTTCATTGTGTATCTCTCTTGATATCTGCCTCTTCTTTTCACTTTCTGCCCATGTCTCTCTCTCTCTCTCTCTCTCTCTCTCTCTCTCTCTCTCTCTCTCTCTCTTCCTTCCTTTCTTTTTTCTTTTTCTTTCTTTTTTTGTTTTTCTACTTGGCTCCAATATGAATTGTTCATCTAGATTCACATTTGGGTCAAGAAGTTTGAAACTGTGAGAAGTCACTGTTTCTCTTCTCATCTCTTCCCACATGTTCACTTCCTACTGCCATTAAGCCTCATCCTCAAGGGAGAAGATCCCCTTCTCTATGTCATTTCACCGTACATACTCTAACCAACCCATATTGGACCGTACAGCAAAGCCTTTCTCAAGAGAGAGGAACATTTAGGAAAATGCTACTGCAGTAGCAGAGAGGTGGTAGCTGAGATGCAGCATTTACACAGAATATATTTATGACATTCTCTAGGAACTCACCAGAACTCCTCAAACCATGTGGGTTCTGCCATAGCTATGCTTGTTGCTGAGGAAGCTCAAGGGGCTATAAGCAGACTGGTGTCTGCTTGCCCTGGGCTAGCTTGAGGGAAACAATGTCCCTGGAGTCAGAACTCCACCCCTTCAGCTAAAATGGAACAGGGGTAGGCGTGGAGAGGGTGGCAAGTGAAATATGTTCTGCAGGGTGAGGTACAAAATGGCATGACTGCAAACATCTGGAACTAATATTGGGGTCTCAGTAATGAATGTTTCTGTCACTCCATTTGCTTTGTGAATGAGATATTTCTAAAGCCAAGAGTCTCCCCAAAAGTAAAGGTATTTATATCTTGGAGAGTCTTAATTTTGTCCATTTTCCTCTACTACCAAGCCCACCTTCTTACCAAAGGTCTTTACAAGTCACAAAAGTTACTCATTCATCCCATTAACGGGATGGAATTTTCTGGTACAGGTACTTTGATGTATAGCAACACAGGATGATTCCCCTCCCCAGTGAGCTTATTGTCTACTAGGAGAGAGAAATAATTCAGTGAGAAATGTCTGGGATAGCAAGATGGATGATGAGATACCTCATATCGTATAAGATACAGAAAAGGTTTTCAAACTCAGCACAGTGGGATTTGTAAAAGGTAGCCAGAGGAAGTGTGGCAATTGTTTGAGAGTCTAGTTCCAGTAATTAGTTCTCAGAATCAAGTCCTCGTACTCAAGATTTCCAGCCCCCATGGGCATTTCCAACAGTCTTCTCAGGGATCCATTCCTGGTGCCATCTGTGGCTGTGGTTATCCTTACTGTCATTTGCCCATTGCACAGAACAAGAGAATAAAACCTTTATTTCTCTGTGTCCTCACCAATATCTCCTTCCATGGCACCTATGAGTAATGCCTGGAGGACACCCATCATTCATACAAAAGACCTTTTCAAGGCTAAATCCATCTTCTCTTACGTGCTAGACATTCAGATAGCCTCTCAAAGGGAAAGTCCAGCATATTCCCAACCTTTTCTTCCTGCTTCAACTAAAATTTGTTCTAAAAATACTTAAGATCTTGGTTTGGAGCTTTCTCTTCATGTTCATGTCATCCCAAGAGATGAATTCACGGCACTTGTAGACGACCTTTTAAAATAAAAGTTCTTGACCCACTCATTTCCAGTGAACTTTCATTTAGTCTTTCTCGGCCAACCACTCCTAAGCTACATTGAAGTCTTTGTCTGCACAGGATTTTGTTCCATCAAAATTATTAGATTCCACACCCAAGTCTTTGATCATCATTTGTTAGCTTTTTTTGTAGATCTCCCACTCCTATGATGCCTGCCCTTTGACTCATCAGTACTCGTCATATCTTTATATAATGACTTTGTCTATATGTCAGTTCCAACTCTGAAATGTCTCTTCCCTAACCACAGCAAAGTCCATGGTTTATATTTTAACTACTCTTCCCAACAAGCGTCTGATTCCTCTCATCATCCTATCTTTAACTGCACTGTGTCTTTTCTCTGTGATATTCAAACAGCTTGAGAAAAGCTTAGCGTCTAGGATGGGGTGCTTTTATATCCATTGCCCTCCAAATGTCAGCTGACCTCTCTGTGCCTCTGGTCAGTTTTTCCATGTTGCTCCTGCCTGCTCACTTACTTTTTCTCTTACCCATAAATGTATGACAGTCACTTTTTCATCACTTACATTTAAACAATTTAAATTTATAGACAACATGTTGTGTGTTCTTCCTTCTTCTTCATGCAATATACGTGGTACCCTTTAGTTTAATTGTTCTTTTAATAGCTTCTTTGTATTTTCAAAGATTCTCCACTGATATTCTGTGGCTTTGGAGCCTGTCCTGGAACTAGCTCTGTAGACCAGGCTGGTCTTGAACTCACAGAGATCCTCCTGTCTCTGCCTCCCGAGTGCTGGGATTAAAGGCGTGTGCCACCATTGCCCGGCTATATTTTTAAAAGAAAACAAACTATATTCATTTTACACACCAATCCCAGTTCCCACACCCTCCCCTCCTCCTACCTACCCACCCCACCCCCATCTACTCCCCAGAGAGGGTAAGGTATTGCTTTGGGGAAAGGTCCAAGGCCCTTCCTACTATGTCTATGCTCAGCAAGGTATCCATTCAAAGAGAATAGGTTCCCAAAATGCCAGTACAAGCAGTAGGGATAACTCCTGTTGCCACTGCCAGAGGCTTTGCAGTCTGCCTCAGTCATACAACTGTCACCCACATTCAGAGGGTCTAGTTTAGTCCTATGGGGTCATCCTTGTGGATTCGTGGGAATGTTTCTAGTGCCAGGTTTTGTGCTAGGCCCTCAATGGCTCTCTCAATCAAAATATCTCTTTCCTTGCTCTCAACTCTGTCAGGCTAGAGTTAGTGAGCTCCCATTAGCTCAGGTAAACTGTTTCAGTGGGTGTTCCCATCATGGTCTTGACCCCTTTGCTCATATTCTCACTCCTCTTTCTTTTTGACTGGACTTGGGGAGATCAGTCAGTGCTCCGCTGCAGGTCTCTGTCACTGTTTCCATCAGTTGTTGGATGAAGGTTCTAGAGTGACATTTAAGATAGTCATCAATCTGACTATAGGGTAAGACTAGTTTGGGCACCTTCTCCTTTATTGCTTAGGGTCGTAGCTGGGGTCATCCTTGTGGATTCGTGGGAATTTTTCTAGTGCCAGGTTTTGTGCTAGGCCCTCAATGTCTCTCTCAATCAAAATATCTCTTTCCTTGCTCTCATCTCTGTCCTTCTGCCATCTCGACTATCCTGTTACCTCAAGTTCTCCTCCCCATCACCTTCTCCCCTCCTTTTTTCCTTCCACCCCCATGCTCCCATTTTTATCAGGTGATCTTGTCTATTTCCCCTTTCCAGGTGGATCTATGTATGTTTTCCTTAGGGTTCACCTTGTTACTTAAAATAACCTCACACCAGCAAACCCCAAAGAAGGGAAACACACAATGTCAAACCAAAAAGTAACAGGAATTAACAATCACTGGTTATTAATATCTCTTAATATCAATGGAATCAATTCCTTTAAATTTTTAGCATAATATTTTCACCAGCACTTAAATGTGCTTATAAGCCTTTTAAATTAAAACAAAGAAAAAAACACTCAGCGTTCCACCAAATAAAATCCATTCCCTCTTCCTCTTAAACTCACATCTGATGACATATTTTGTGTAACTCACTCCACTGATCTGTATTTCTGCTAATTCATCAACTCAATCTATTCTGTTCTCTGTGATCACAAGGATATTGAATCATTTTACTATATAAATATTTTTGACCTTCCTGTCGTTGAATCCAAAATTTAGTACATCTTTTAGAATTTAATATATGAATACTATATTATATATGATTTCCACCTTCCCTCTCTTCCTATGTTTCCATTCTCTCAAATTTGTGACTTCTTATTCTTTATTATTATCACATATGTATGATATATATGTAAATATATGTGTCCATTTATGTCCATGTATGTTTCTAGTATGTACATGTGCATAGGACTGATTTTATGGGAGTTCATCCTTGGAGAAGGCTGACTCACCCTCTTTCCGAAGTCATTACTTGGCTATAGTTCTTCATCTAGGGGTGAGACTTTGTGAGATTTCCTCCATCCACATTGAC
>NC_022016.1:4863854-4897594 GCF_000317375.1 Microtus ochrogaster
CTCTCTCTCTCTCTCTCTCTCTCTCTCTCTCTCTCTCTCTCTCTCTCTCTCTCTCAAATTACAGCCTCTTTTTAAAAGTACTATTGTAACATATGTACATGTTATACATCTTTGTTACAAAATACACTTATCCATATATAAAGAAACGAATATATCTACATGTGCGTGTGTGTGTGTGTGTGTGTGTGTGTGTGTGTGTGTGTGTATAACCTGCTGATCCCACTCAGTGTTGCTTGTATGTATGTTTTTTAAGGCTGACCATTTAGTTTTACACAAATAATTAGGGAAAGACTAGTTCTTTCTCTCTTTTCAGTCATTAATTGTTTACAGGTCTTTATCTATGGTTGTGACTCCATGAGATTTCTCCCATCCATGCTGGGATGTCAACTGGTACTGAAATAGTCTGGGTCTGTTTAAAAACCATAGTTAAGATTTCGTGGGTCTACCTTCTCTGGCAAATCTAAAAGACTTTATAAACTTTCACAAATTTATTTGATACTTTTCCACATTCTATAGGATTGACTCTCTTCCAAATATTTTATTTCCCTAGTTCATTGGTAACATACTTATTTTCTGCCCCATCTCTGACTTACCCTCGGTCTTTTTGATGGATCTTATTAGCTTCTATTTAAATCATCAAGGTCTTATGGCTTGGTTCTATAAATTCTTAGCCTTTTTAGATATTTCTCTTACCTTAATGACTGAATTAAAACTTTTTTGACAAGTCCTAACAGGTTATTAATGACACACTCATAATTTTCTGCTGTTTGTTCTTGACACCACTGCTGTTTTCCCTTAGGCCTGTACTCTCTAATCTCAGTTTTAGTGCCACTTATCCGAATCATTTCATTAGATTTGCTACTGTCTTTGACCTTGCGACCTTTCAGCGCTCTTTCTTCCTCTGGGCATAGCAAGGCTCTTTGCAATACTGACTGTATTTTTGCTTGAGTGCAGAAGACAAGAACCATCACTTGAATTTTTCACTAGAAACACCTCTAGTGTTAATTATTTTTCATCTCTCTATTTCCTGTTCATCATAAAATGCCTGCCTTCTGTTAAGCATGAAGAAAAGACCAAAGTAAGAACTAACACAATAAAGTAAAGGCCTAGGAGTGAACACTGGTGTGTGGGTTATATATTTTAAATTATGGAATTAAAAAGTAAATAGATTATGGAGAACTAATGTGTGGTGAAGTCTACAAACTTTAGCATTCAGGCTGTTCTATGAAGGATGGATTGAACCCTTAAGTCCACAATCTTGTTTGATCCTTAAATTAATATTTCCAAGTAGATGAAAAATATTTTCAGTCACAAATAAGAAAGCTGAAGATGAGGCTTGACAAGCTTCTTAAAAACAAGTCTGTGTTTCCCGAGTATTTACTGTACACTTACTCTCCTCACACAGTGTTGGCATGGCTGCAGTCACAGCCAAGAAGCCCCTGGTGCTTAGGGGCAGGGACATCTGAGGGATCTTTGTAGAACTGAGTCACTCTGAGAGATCATCCTGTGTGTTCGCAAACCATGGGTGAGTTGGGCCAGACTCTAGATGAGCGTCAGCTTTGTCTGTTTGTTGTTTTATGGTCTCTTGGAGGGGAAACTGTGACTAAGCAGAGATAACTCAAAGGTTACTAGAGAAACTAGGAAAATGACTTTGTTTGTGCAGTCTCTTCTCCTTCCACACAGCAGGAAAACCTAAAAAAATTAGGATTCCTCCCTAAGTCATTTCTCAGGTGACTTTTAAAGCTGGAGGAATACCAAAGTTTTGAGCCCTGATCCAGTGTCTACACTGCCCTTAGCTTGATTCCACAGAATTTGCAGATAAATAAACAAACAGATTCTTACTCCATTCTTCTCAGCTCTGACCTTATTAGCCTTACTGCAAAAGCCACACTAGATAGACCTATCTAGAACCATTGCTTTCTTGCCGGGCTTTCCTTCCTCTAGTCTGGTCCTCGTTTTTAGTCTTCCTGTGTCACCATAGCCCTATGGATCTATAATATTTCCTCAGCAGAAGAAGGTGCAGAATTAAGCACCAATACTTCTCACCATTGCTGTAAGCATCCATCAAAATGATACATGATGTGTGCTAATAGAAATCTTATTCATCTTTTCTTTTCTTTTCTTGACTTCTTGAAAATATATACAATGCTCTCAATTTTCTGTAAGATATGCCTTAAATCAGAGGATTGGAAATCTGTATAATTTTTATATGGAAATCTGGATTCAATAATTCTGTTGAAAAATAGTAGTTTCTGAAAGCCTTGGGGCTTACAATCCCATATGGCAGGGATAGGAAAAAGAATTGAGTAGCAACTGCTCACTTTAGAGAATATATGTAAACTCTAGTTTTCCATATCCCCTTTTCCCAGCTTTGCTAACATTGTGTAATCGAGTATGTTCATTTACATAGTCTGCTCTGCTATGTGGCTCTTCAATGCAGTATCTCTCACCTAAACCAGGACAAAGAATCCTTTCTGAGATCTTTCTCTTCTCTTGTACTATGTCTGCTTGTTTTGGGGCTATAACATAGCAATTGACTTTAAATGATTTGATGGATTATGTATTATATTCAATAATAGCAGAACAATGTCCATAAATTGTTTTTATTTTGGAGTGCTTGCCATGTGGTGTACTCCATTATACAATTCCAGATCTGTGGGGCATTAACTCTAGTTCTTCACCGTCAGATTATTCACCTTCTCCTAGAACGGAGCCTGATTGATATTATAGCAGAAGCCCGGTAAATGAGTGCATTGAACAAAACAAAGAGGCTGTGTTAAATTTCATTTTCACAGTAACTCTATCTCAAAGTTTTGCTGTTGTTATCTTCTTTTTTATAAAGCAGAAACTGAGGTTTATAAGTTGACTACTCCATCATATGCTTTCCAGAATCCTGAACTGTTTTGTGCACAAGGAACTTATAAAGCAGTGTACAAGAGTTTCTTCATTTTGAAACTTAGGAGTTGAAGTTTGAACATCAAGAAATTTTCTCTTCCGTGTCCTCGTGAGAAACTTTGACCAGCAAATAGCCAGATCTCTCGTGTCCCAGAGCACTGTGGGCTTTGAACACATCTGCCTCTGGGAATGTCAAAGTTTAGACTTCTCTACCAATGTTATCCAGTGTTCATAAACTTCCTGCATTTGTCATCTCTTTGCTTCAATCATGATGCTGTGCCACCCAAGAAAGGGACTGGGAACATCTCTAGAGCCTCATTGACTGGGTATTCCTGACTTCTAGAGGATCCACATCATTGTGGGAGGCTGAGTTCTAGGGAGAATTACTTCCGGGGTAGATTATACTATTTCCAAAAACAAACACAAATGGAAGTCATAAATTCTATGAGGCATGAAAACTGGTCCCTTTATTAAGTATTGCAAGTGGTATTTTCTTCATATTTGAAAAAGAGAGCAATATAAAACAACTCATTTACTTTTTCGAGTTGATTTTCAGGAAGCGTGTGACTAACTTAGCATGTGAGGGTGGTGAAGACATTATCTGCCTCCTGTCCTCAGGCAAACCAAGCTTGTTACATCACATCTACTTCTCTATGTTTAGAAGGCTCCAGCTTTCTTTGGGTATTTACCCAGAAGTTGTGTAGCTGGGTCATATGGTAGTTCTAATTTTAGTTTTTTAGAAGCCTCTTTACTAATTTCCACAGTGACTTCACTAGTTTACACTCCCATCTGTGGTAAATAAGGATTCCTGTTTTTCTTACATTGTTGCTAGAAAGGGAACTATGGGATGGGAAGGAGAGACCTTAAAGGGAGGTGACTAATAGAAGCCACGTGACACAGAAGGAGGAGGACTGTTGGGTGAGCAGGGGACCAATGGGAAAACGGGGCCAGAGAAGGAGGAGGACTGTTGGGTGAGCAGGGGACCAATGGGAAAACGGGGCCAGAGAAGGAGAGAGTAGGAGAGGGAGACCAGTAAGAGCAGAATATGGATGGCAATTCCATAACGAAATCTATTACTTTGCATACTAATGAAAACAGCTGAAAATAATTTTGCACCTCGCCCACCCCACTTGCTTGCACTGCTGGTTTTCTCATTGATTGTGAACTGACCCCACTCTCAACCTCACAGGAAGGTGTTCTGGGCTACCAGATGTAAGGTCACTTCTCTGTTTATATCACAGCCCCTTTTATAATTGTAAGCATGTCACTTAGAATTTTAATTTACTTATTTATCTGCTTATTTTAAAATTTCTTTTCTTTTTTGAAATAACTTCATTGAGCATATAATTGTTATACATAAAATTACACTTAATCAGTGCATCTTGTTTGGTTTGAATGTACACGTGTACAAGATGGCATTACCACAAACACAACTATATACGCACCTCCCCACAGGTTTTTTTTTTGTTCATTTGTATGGCCATGAATGTGTAGATTGAAGAACACTTATCATGCCATCCATCCTTGTAATTTAAAGCAATCCCAGAATGCTAACTGTAGGTGCTATGTTTGGTAGCAGATCTCTGAAACCATCTCATCATGCAGAACAGAAAGTTTATATCCCATTGAAAAACAATTCTTCATTTCTGCATCACCCCAGCTGGTGGAAAGTACCATCCTATTCTGTGTCTCTTTGAATTTTGCTATTTTAGATACTTTATGTAATTGAAATTATGCAGCTTTTATCCTCCTCTGTCTGGCTTGTTTCATGTACTTTAGGCTCATCCCTCTTCCTGAAACTGACAATGACCTTCTTCCTTCTTTATTAAGATCAAATTGTTTTCATTATATCTTTATATCACCTTATTTTTCTTTATATATATATATATATATATATATATATATATTACCTGTGTATGGTGGTCTCTCTGTAGGGTCTGTGAATATGAGGGCAGATGCCCACAAAAGCCTAACAAAGGCACTTAATTCTCTAGAACTAGAGTTGCAGGCTGTTCTGAGTTGACCAATGAGGTTTTGAGAATTGAACTTGGCTCTTCTGCAAGAACATATACTTCTTAACCACTGAGACATCTCTCCAGACTCACTTTTCTTCCCATAATTAAATATATATATATACCTGTTTTTAAACAGTCTTACCAAATAGCCTAAACAGGACTCCAAAGTCCTGATCTTCCTGCCTCAGCTTTCTGAGCATAAGGTTATCCTTTTATGAGATGCCTTCCTGCCACACAGCTTGTGATTGCATGGAAGGTATGAGCTCTCAGGACATAAAATAATATCACATTTTAAAAATTATTTTCCATTAATGGAAAGTTTGTTTTTCCCTTATCTTGGCTATTGAAAATAATATTGAATATGACAGTATACCTCTGTGTTTTCAATGGATGATGGCTATACGTGGTAGCCAAGTGGACTACATAAAGAATTTGCTAAAACTCAAGAGGCTATATACAGTTGTGAAGGATTTTTCTATTTATTATATCATTTGAAGTATCAAGACCCATTCTAAAAATAAGTAAAACGGTGCAGCCAAGAACAGAATGTAAAGGTTCTCTTACTCTCTACTCCATCCTCGGTGTGGATGAGGAGTTCACCTGTCTTGTTCCACTCTGCATTCTTAGCATCAAAATATGAGTTACGGGATTTTTAGAAGTCATAAAACCAGGTGGTAACATCGCTAGTTAAGGATCAGAACAGCATCTAATCTGAGTGAACCACAGCAAGAGGATTAATACTTAGTAAGCAGCTACTCCATCTCAGGAACTCTACAGGCATGGTGAGAAATGTGGACCTTCTAGAGGGAAAGGGGAGTCAAATAACTGAGCACTTCCTAACTAGGCACTGCTATACCCTTAACTATTTGGAATAATAATAATAAATAATAATAATAATAATAATAATAATAATAATAATAGTTACTATTATACTCATCTCACAGATAGGAAGACAGGTTCAGAAGGGTGCAGTCACTTTAAAGGCATATAGAGGTTAAATTATAGAGTTAGGGGTTTAAACTTTAACCTTCTCATTCACAAGCCCATGCTTCATACCTTCCAAGGAATCCTTGAAAGTGGAAATACTGTGTTTTGAATGAAGGAGAGGTGATAAGGATGTTGGAAAATATAAAATATTTGGGTTGTTTTTGGTTGGGATGATACAGGAAGTGGTGGTTTTGGGAGCTGCTTTCGTGTGCGCTCTGAGCCACTTTGGTCATATTCTTGGCCAGGGTATGTAGTTTACCATAGTTCATGCATTGGGTACAAATGTTATAACGTGGAGTACATAGGAAGGTCAGATATTCTTGTCCTAGAACACTTCACTTCTTGAAGGATTTCTGGTACCATAGAGTGTGTAGAGAGGGGTGGTGAAAAATGATATCCAAGGAGTACAGTAAACTAACTGATCCTAAAGTCAAATATCAGCACTCCTAACATTTCTCATCTAAGACTTGCTTCATAGATGGTTATCTTAATTTCATCCCTACTATATTAGATTAAATGATATTGACGGGTTTTATTTTCAAATTTTTTTCTAGTTGATAGGTGGCTATTGACAATTGGTCCTTGGTCCTAGATTAGTGCCAGAGACAGACTCAAATATATTTTAAAGTAGAAGACACAGACTTATTTTGTTTTGCTTCCATTTTGATAACCATTAAGAAAGAGTCTAAGGAAAAATTGGGAGCAGATAGCGTAATTGTTAAATATGCATAAGGGATAGTTGTGATGAATCACAGTGGGATCAGAGAAATGGACCAGTACAGTGGAATTATTGAGAAACATAAATTCCTGTTACCTAAAAAATATAGAGTTGAAGAGTGTCAGCTTTATCCCACTATCCCTATCATCTGAAAATTTTACTTCTAGGCTACGCTTGTCTACATGTGCTGAGTAAGGTCCTAGGACTTCAGAGAAAAGCTTTAGGCAGAAAATACAAAGTCTTATCTGAGGCAGAGGATATCAGAGCATCACAAAATGAATCTAAATGCGTATCAAAACTATTGCAACTATGACAAAATGAATATAGGCTTAAATAGTAGAAAGAGTTGCAATGGAAGAAGTGCCACACGGGTTGAGATTCTGGTAGTCTGGGATGCCTGTATGGAGAAATAGCCTTGAGCACAATCCGGAAAGACTTCAAAAATAGAGGGGCAAAGGGAAATTCAGGCAGAGGGAAGAACATGGGGCAGGATGGAAGGTACCTAAAGGAGCTTAGTATGGGAGAGATTAAGATTTGTGATCAAGTGAAAGACTCAAAGACCAGGTTAAGAGATCTAGACTCTCTTCTTTGGACAGAAGAGGGTGATGAGACTTAAGTTATGGACTTAAGTTATGATGAGAACACAGTTTCTCATTCTTAGTCAAGAATGGCTAAAGGCAGGTAAAAATTGTGGGTGGTTCTTAGGATGGAGTATGCCCTGCCAGTGTTAGCTTACATAGGCCATTGGCAGAAGAATAGAGGGTCTAATTTGGCCATGTAGAACCAAGGTAAAGTTATAAAGTGGGTTACACTCTCCGGACATTCTCTATTTTCAACACTTACATGGAGAATGGCATCAACATTCTAATATACCATCTAGGACAGGTTAAATACTTTTTATAAATGTGTGGCCTGTTGGGTTCCCTCAGGCTTCATCTATCAACCTCTGCATTGTGCCTTCAACAGCAGCCCACACCCAGTGCCTCAGAAGCCCATACATCATGCCTTGAGGCAGAGAAGCAGATTCCCTTTTATCTCCCTTGCAAAAGCACAGATGTTGAGAATGTCAGTAAATGCACCCAGACTTCTCTGGGATTCAGGCACAGTGTCTCCCTGGATGACCTCTTTGGAATCTTCATTCCCATTGCATTCCAGGCAGATAAACTCTCCTTTTGTTCCTTCACTCAAAAACTGTCTCCACCCCACTCTTTCAACCCATGTGTCATGGACAGCACATTTGTGCAGTCATTTCTGCCTTGCCCCAGCTGTTGAGGCCATTTGTGAGGCAGATATTGTATTAATCATCATCTGAAAATGTGTATGCCATGACATTCTGAGATGCATGGCTTATTTCTAGACTTCAACCACATTTCCCCCTCATCATCTAATTAGCAAGACTACATCATAAAGAGCAAAGGACCGTGAGCTGAGGGTTGCACAAGACCTGGTTCTGATACTGAATCCTTGTGTGGTCTTGGTATTACTATCCATAGGTTTAGTTCACTTTGTCTATGAAATGAGGTGATTGAAGCAATCAACTCTGAGGCTTTTATATTTTTAAAATTTAATGATCCCATGCTTCTAGAGTTATTAAACACTAAAACACTAACTTGACTTCTTTCATTAATTTGTGACAATTTGTCTTCACTTACGTTTTGAAGTTTCAGTAGAAATATAATACACATATAGAAAATTGTATTAATCATAAATGTAATCTCCATACATCGTTGTGAAGTGAGCACAGCTATGTACCTAACCCCAGATAAAGAACAAAATATTATGAACTCCATAAAGCTTCTCAACCACACCCCTTCCTTAAAGGTAAACACTGTCTTGACTTTTAACATTAGATATAGCTTATTTTTTATTTTATTCTTTTAACAAAATTCATATAATATGTATTCAATTTTACTTGACTTCTTTTGTTCACTGTGCTATGAGATTCACCAATACTGCTAAAATTGCAATTTATGTGTCTTCCTTTATTACCATCCTCTCACCCCTATTTTCTCCTCCTTTTCTTTCTCTTATTCTCAGGTAAAGCTTTTACTTAAAAATCTGGTGGCTATCTTGAGTATAAGGATTGATAGCCTAGAGCAGAGTCCTTTCTCAGTAAAAAATAATCTTGGAAATGGCCTCTCTTAGTTATATAAAACCAAACCAAACCAACCAAATAGATGAAACCAATAGATTTTAGATGATATGGTAGAGCAGAAAAGAAGTTGTCCTTTCATGGTGTGTTTAACTGAAAGGCCTCTGGAAAATACTAAGAAACATTTGGTCCAAAATCCCAGAGCTACATGGAATAAGAGGGTAGACAATCCTTATCTCTTTCTCTTGTGAATTTTAGAAATCCTCAGGTTGTTTAAGATTGTCCCAACAGCTAGGGGTCTTCAGAGTGGAAGACAAGGACATTTGACTCAGTGTCACACTTTCCATGCATGCTTTGGCACATGGCCCAAGAATAAAGCACAGAATATTTACTAATGTTTTGGACACTTAAACTTAGCCTTGAGACTGCGGGATTACTGTGGTCTGTATAATGATTCTTCCTAGTGCCCTTCTCTGTACTATAGCAGCACAGAGCAATGTGGAAATCTGTTTACAACTGTGACACTCTAGGACAATGTAGAGAATTACTGCCAAAGCCCTGCCATAGATGTTAGATGCAGTTTGGTTTCCTTCCTCTCCAAAGTATCCCTGGAACTCATAATGTGCAGGAAGAGCAGTTACCTCTGAAGGATGAAGGCACTTCTCGATTTTGTGTGCATGTAAGACTAAGAGAGCAATTAATCTAAGATTTATAAGAATTGTTTGTACTCCAGGTCTATGTAGTTGTTACCCTTCATTAAATCAGAATTTATTCATTGCATTTAGTTTTGTCACCTATTCAAGTATTTAGATAATTTTAGAACTAACACATCTTCAACTAGAATATGCCCTTCCATTCAATTCTCTGTAGTCTACTTGTCTGTCTTATTGCACCCAGAACCTCCCTGGATATGAAGACTCATGGATGTCCCTTGGGAGATTTGTCTTCATGAGACATTGTTTGCTGTAGAAGGAACTGTGGGGCATCTGGCTAGCTTATGACCCGAAATAATTACACGAAAACTGTATCCTTTTAAACACTGTTTGGCCCATTAGCTCTAGCCTCTTATCTGCTAATTCTCACATCTTGATTAACCCATTTCTAATAATCTGTGTAACCTAGCACCAAGAGGTGGTGGCTTACTGGGAAAGATTCAGCATCTCTGATCTGGCGGCTGGCTCCATTGCATCTGATCAACTCAGTTTTCTTTCTCCCAGCACTCTGTACTGTCTACTCCACCTATCTAAACACTGCCCTACCAAAAAGCCAATGCAGTTTCTTTATTAACCAATGAGAGTAACACATAGACAGATAACCCTCCTTCATGAGTTTGCACTAAATAGACATTTATTGTTTAGATAATTTTTTACAAGAATAAAAGTGCATGACCTCCTTGTAGGCAGAAGGCTGTATGTTCATTCCTGGCTGCTCAGCCCCAAAATAATCACACAGAAACCATATTATTTGCAATACTGTTTAGCCAATGGCTTAAGCATATTTCTAGCTTAGTCTTATATCCTAAACTAACCCATCTCAATTAATCTGTGCATCACCACGAGGTCATGGCCTACCGACAAGGTTCCTGCACATCTGTCTCTGCCAGCTACAATGCTTCTCGCTGACTCTGCCTTCTTTCTACCAAAATTCAGTTTAGTTTGTTGGCCTAGCTCTACTTTGCCCTATCACAGACCAAATCAGTTTCTTTATTCATTAACCAATAAAAGCAATACATTTACAAAAGGATTTTCCACACCATTTCCCTTGTCTGTTTATAGAAAAGGAAGGTTTTAACTTTAACATAACAAAATTATACATAACAAAACAGATATCAAGCAAGAATTACAGTTATAATATTTATATCTACTTTATCTTTATCTTATCATAACTACAGAAAGCTATAATTATCATTTCTTCAACTCCATCAAAGAACCCAGAAGGATATAATATTACCTAAGTAAACAGGGAGTAAGTGCATTGTGAGCAACTTCCAAAACTCTAGAATTGAGAGAGACATCTCTCTGCCTGGACAGTCACGCAAAGTTCTTCTGTAACATTGGAGCATCCAGTCTTCAGCCTACAGGCCCATAGTATCTGGCAGACTTTTCTATGAAGCAGGAAATCTCAAAGACAGTTCCATCTATATTGGCAGTTTATCAGTAACTTTCTTCTGTGTCCTGAAGAATTCTGGCAGACTCTTACATGAAGCAGGAACCCTGAAGGACTCTCTCATTTTTAGGCAAGTTTAGCAGTCATTTTTCTGTGGATCCTGCATGTCCAGTTTTTACAGCATACCATCAAGCAGTCCAGGCAAGAGCAGTTTCTTGCCCAAATGGCTAGCAAACTCCACGAGGAACCTCTTCAATGTCCATTATCCTCTTGAAGTTATTGGTGCCGCCAGGAGCATATGTATCTCATTGTCATGAAAAGTCTAAGTTCTTAAAACGTTTTAAATGCCATGTTCCATAGGTCTTTGAAAACATTGAAAATTATGATTATCTCTCTAACTAAAATATATCTCTATATATCTAGAAAACCTAACTAACATGACTATAAGCTTGACTATTATAGTCTATTAACTTTTATTTTAATTATGCATTACATTTTTAAATGAGTTTCACAAACACAATACCTTAATCAAGAGCAGAAATGTACAAATAACAAAATTGGCCTTAAATTTGTATCAATAAACCAAGATCCTTATCAATGCAAATCTCTATAGCACCTTCTCTTCCATTTACTTCTGAAATCAATTCACTGGAATTGAGTTTTCTTGCTTTAAAATAAAAACAAAGAGTTGCCAGGCCAGTTCAGCGTAAGTTATTTTGTTAGTCTGTGTCTGCTAGGTATCAGAGAAATTGTTATTGTTTCTTTTACTTACTTTCCTAAGACTCTATGGCACGTGTCAACCACTCATATAAAAGTGAATAACCCAGATGCTTTTCCAAAACATGGAGATGTGAATCCAACACTAAAGATTTGTACACTGCACTGATGTTCTTCCATTAAAAAAAGTATAGCTAGGTGTTGGGGAAGAACACCTAGCTGCCATGTATTAAGCTTTCTGGCATAATTATATTCAGTAGCCATAGTAAGTCCTGTCCATTTTACTTAAGCAGACAAGGCTGTTCTGCGAGATTAGTGTATCCAAGGTGGTAAGCAGTTTTAACCTATAATGTTTTCAAAACCTACTCCAAATTTAATTAATTGTATCTGCATTTTGTTAATGGTTTTGAGAGCTTCATACATGGGTATTGCATCTCTATGACTCTCATAACTATCCTACAACTCTCCCCTGCCCCAGTTTGAGAAGTTATTCCCAATTAGTACCTCAGGATCTGTTAAGACTCCAGGTGCTGATAAGTCTTTCATCCTGAGGCTCTGGTACAATTACCACCTTATTTATTGCCACAGACCTTTCTGCTCTGTGGATAAATAGTCTTTTTGTCCTCAACACTATCAAGTTGTACTTATAATTTAATTAATTTATTCATTTTTTAGTTGTTTTGGTTACAGTGACTGAACTCATGTCTTCATGAATGCTATGCCTGTCCTTTATCCCTGAGTTACATACCCAATCCTGCTCTATATTATCTGTCTTTTTCCCCTTTATTTTACATAACGACCAGTTTTCCCTCCTTCCTCTCCTCCTACCCACTCCCCCGAACTCCCATATAATCCTCTTCCCATCTACCCACTCCTCCTCTGTCTCTATTCAGAAAGGGGGCAGGCCTCCCATATGCTTGAACATAGCATTGCACATCAAGTTGAGGTAGGACCGAGCTTCTCCCCATGTATAAACACAGGGTAAGGTAATCCAGTATGGGGACTAGGTTCTCAAAAGTCAGCTAACCACCAATGAGAGGTCCTGACCTCACTGCTAGGGCCTTAACAAACAGACCAAGCTATACAACTGTCACACACCTGCAGAGGGCATAGGTTTGTCACACGCAGGCTCCCTAACTGTTGTCCAGAATCCATGTCCTCCCAGGAGTTCAGGTCAGCTCTCCCTGTGGGTTCCTTCATCATGACCTTGACTGCCCTGGCTTGTGTAATACTTCCTTCTTTTCTTCAGGAGGACTCCTTAATTAACTGCTAACATATGTTACAGGTTACAAGCAAACAAAAGCAAACCTTTGAATAGAAAGCGCTTTTCTTTGGGTTTTGATATTAATATGGTCATGAAAATCTCAACTAGAGCTATATTTTCCCTTTGGGTAAAAAGAGAAGTTGTCAGTAAGAAGTTGTCAGTTTGGATTTAGGATCCTAGAAAGCAGAGAGTATATATTCTTGGCATGATTCATGATCAATGTCTCCTTCATTTGACCTGAACTTCTGAGTGTACAATGAAGCTGACTTTTTCATATGCCAGAAGTAAATAGAATCTTGGGATTTTGACTCTAAGATTAGAAAGATACAAAAAGTTTTTTAGTGCATAAATAAGCATCTCAGGCCAGAGAAATGGCTCAGATGATAAAGGCACTTTCTACCAAGACTGATAACCTGAGTTTGGTCAGTGGAACAGGTATGATGGAAGGAGAGAACAACTATCATATGACTTCCATATGCATACTAAGGCATGTGCAAATACAGATACACACACACACAAAGGAGAGAGAGAATAAACAAGCCTCTCTTGCCTCTCAGTAGTAAAGTTGCTTGTTGTACATCATCTCATCAAATGATTACAATAGTCTTAGAATGTGAGGTACAAGTGGATTCAGCTTCTAGACATATGGACAGTCAGAAAGGGAACGTGAATTAGGCAGAAAACACTTAGCTAATAATAGTCACATCATTGGCACAGTTGGTACCAACTCTGCTCTTACTGCAGCCAGCAGGAATTTTAGGTAATCAGACAATCATTTAACAAGTCCTAGAAACTTGTATTGTCTCCCTGGCATATTGATGTGGGATTCCCCTCTGTATGCTATAAATACCATTAATGGATAAAGAAACTGCTTTGGACCTGTAGCAGGGCAGAACTTAGTTAGGCAGGGAAAACTAAACTGAATTAATTCCAAGATTAAGAAAGGAGGGGTTAGAGAGGTCATGTAGCCCTCTGGACACAGATGCTGGAACTTTACCTGGTAAGCTACTGCCACTTGGTGATACACAGATTAATGGAGATGGGTTATATTAAGATGTGAGAGTTAGCCAATAAGAAGCTAGAGCCAATGGACCAAGCAGTGTTTTAAGTAATATGGTTTCTGTGTGATTATTTTGGGGTCTGGAAGGCTGGGACAAACAAGCATTTATATCCTTCAACACCATATAAATGAGGAAACCTAAACAGTGGGGTAAGGGATTAGGAAATATGCGTGGCTAATATTATTTGTATGTCTCAGTTACCAGGAGAAGTGACCCCAGGATATCTAACCCTGAGTTCATCCTCTCTGGTAGTAAAGTTTCACATAGGACTAGGAGCTCTCTTGATGTCTTGGTGTTCTGAAACAGCACTTCTTTTCAACTTTGATGCATTATGGAGAACAGATTCCTCCAGCTGTTAGATGGTGACCTCTGGTAGACATCCATTTGCTGATGAGTTTGAAGAACCTCTCACTTGAGAGCACAGCTTCCTCCTAAACTCACTGTGTCCATCAAGATTGTATTCATAAAGATTGCATTCTTGAGTAATTATCTTAAGCCAAAGAGCTTCCTGGAGTGATCACTACCATTTACTTCCTACATCTGTGTGCCAGACACTGTGCAAATTGTCCGGCATTTGCTTTCTCAAATCCTTAAGGTAAGTTTTGTGAGCTACAAGATTTTAAGTGAACCATGTTTAGGACAAAAACGGGTGCTGTTAGGAAACATCATTCACCCAAGGTAGACTGGATCTTGAGCCCTTATTTTCAGAACCCCTGACTTTTCTGGTTTCCTGACTTTCTCTCCTTGGGTCATGAACCATAGCTTTTGGAAGAGACTTTGTACATCACTGTACTTATGGTCCTCTCAGCCCCTGCTTTAAGAACTTGGAGATGATGGCCTCAAGGAGGTAAGGGACTTGTTTATAAAGAGGGATTTTTTTCCACACCCTGAATTAGCCTAATTTCCAATGCTGGCATTTCCCTCTTGGGTTTTCTGGACTGTAGTTTAACATTCATCATTGATACCAGGCCTCTTAAAGCCATGACTTTGCCTCCAGCACTTTTTCTTAGTCTCTGGAACACTGAGATCCAGCAGACACACCCCTCAAATTCCCTGGAAATTTTCCTGTAATGAATGACCCACCCACACTTGTCTAGCTTCTCTGCTTCTTTCTGAATGAGATATAATCCTAGTGACAGAATTACGTCACATTTCACTCTGTTTGGAGAGGATCAGGTTTTACCTTCTCATAATTGAGTGGCTGAGACTCTTTGAGCTTACAGATTTAATCTTAAGATTGGGTGATTTAGATTTGGTTATTGAGACATAATAGAAAGTAATATTTTGGAGAGTTTGGATTACAGAGAGTAGTGAGGATTTTTCTCAGTCAGAGGCCTTTTTTTGGGGACAGGCAAGGGTTCCTCCCATGAAGATGGAAACTTCTGGTTGGGAAAGCCCTACTTTTGAGTCTCTTTGTGGGTAAATTCACCCACAGAAAAGACTGGTAACTGTGTGTGCCTTGAATTACATTCTTATTTTTCCTATTGAGTGTGTGTGTGTGTGTATGCTGTGCATGTATGTAGGCATGTGAGTGCCACAGTATACGTGCAGAAGCCAGAGGACAGCTCCAGTGGTCAGTCTTGTCCTTCATATGTATCCTGGACATGAAACTCAGGTTGTCAGGCTTAGTGCTAGGCTGTTGTCCATGGATTCAACTCTCCAGCCCTGCTCTGTCTTTTCTTGAGGACCAGTTGTATCATTTAAGACTCAAGGATTGTAACTGAGTGTGGAATAGCAGAGTACTAGATATCAAGTTCTTTACAATTCTGACTTTAATTGGATAACTTTCTCTGTGGTGGCTGGAAAGTCCTCATATTCTGTTTCTCCATCTTAAACAAGAAAAGGAAGGGGTTGATGCAAACAAAATAGGAATCTGCTTAGCATGGTCTCATTTTGAATTAAGTTTTAATAGTTAAGAATTATTTGATTTAGATAATTAATCTACTGGATGTCTATACTTTGCAAAAATAGTGCTGGAATTGCATTGGTGAACAATATTTAGTAAAATTCTATCCCTTTGAACATGGAATTAAATGAGGGACATGGACAAAACAGTTAATGTGATGCTCAGTGATTCCTATAAAGGGAGCATGGTGTTTTATGGTAATATAGAATATATTTCAACATATTGAAAGAAATCAATTTTAAAATATGATAATTATTTTAATTATTTTAAAATAATAATATCAAATGTGTTCTCTTTTCATAAGTAGATATTTCTGCTTAATTAATAGGATACAACATTGTTGGGTGACAATGTCATGAGTCCAAAGAAAACTGCCGCTCTATGTATATGCTGATATCAGTGACGTCATATTTAGTGGGACAGGATCACAGCAGTTTTAAAGTAATTGCCAATGCTGTATCAATATGTTGATTTGATAAAAATGTGTGAACTCTGGGAGAACAGAGACTAAGTCTGTGTCACTCAGCCTCTCTAGACTTATATATAGCACCTGTCGTATGGTTAGCAGTTACCAATGTTTAAGAGTGGGGATAACAGTCTACCAGACAAGGGAAAAATCACAGAGGGCTGATAAAACAGACTTCAGTATTTTTGTTTTATCTTGTAGGCAAAGGACAATCTTTAAGGTCCTTTGAAAAGGATCACAAACCTTATCACGGTGTCATTTTGGAATCAGATTTTGAGCTTCCTCGTGTATTGTTGCTTATGCTTGCCTATGTTAATTAAGTTTTATTTACAGACAAAGTGCTTAGGTAATGCTTGTAGTATAAATTGATGGAGAAGTAGACAAGCAAATGCACAATAATAACTGGTTGATAGATAGAGAGAATGCTGTATGTGACAGGCTTAGCTTAAAATTCGTTGTTTCATTTATTAGCAATATGGCATTTGTATTATCTCTTTTTCTTACTTTTTGAGAATGTGGTCTTCATTGGACTTTTAACTGTGATATTAGTGTGTGATCTATAATAAGCATTCAATATGCATTAGCCATCATTACTTGCTATGAGAGAGAATCTCTGAATTTACCTGCCATTCTCTATATGCATATAATAAAGTCTTGCAAACCTCAACTTACAATACATGTACCTAAACCTTTTTATCATATAATGAAAAAAATCATGTGCAAGCCCTAGAGATAGGAAGGAACTGATCCTAGATATTACACTGAGTTAGAGATAAATCTGAAGTCTCTAGAGACAAAATGTAGACCCTTAAACTTACAAAATTGAATAAAAATGTTCTATGGGAGCTAAAGTTACAGCTCAATGGTTCAGTCTCTATCAAGGGAGATAGACAGAAAGAGAAAGACAGACATACTAACGCACTTGTGCATGCACGCACACATGTACACACACACACACACACAGAGAGAGACAGAGACAGAGACAGAGACAGAGAAAGAGAGAGAGAGAAGACTCAGTTATGGCTTAGGTAGAATGAGGATATGCTCAACCCATTCATTTCACCCTAAAAAAAATTTTGGAATCCTTGCCCCTCTCCCCAAGGACAGGTAGTTAGATGGAGCTAGTAGTAAAGATAAGAACTTCCCAAAGACTGTTTTATCTTTGTCTAGGATTTACCCATAAATTTAAACTGCTCAAAGAACTCCTGGGGCTGGTGTGTGGAGAGATCCAGAGATTTTTGTGCACTGTGAGCCAGATAAGAGTAAGTGAAATAGAATGACCATAATTACGCCATCATATAGGTCCAGAGAATGTACTATGTATTCCGGTCTCACTTTGCACAGAGATGGGGGTAAAGTTGGCACCGATAATCTGCTAGGTCAGTGCAAAGATTAAATCAACTGAACCCGCTGTGTCACAATTGAAGGAGAATGGGAGTCAAGGATGCCATCTTCCTTGCTTGGCATATTTCTTCACTGAAAACACTTGGAATGAAGAGTGAAGGTGGCATGTCTTGAGTTCAGTTTTTGATGTGATGAACCCGTGGCATCTGGACACATTCATCTGAAGATGGAGTTTGACAGTGAGGAACCTGGTAGGTCTACCGTAAAATCAAAGGACAGTGCAGCCACAGAAAGAAATCTCCCATCTTGCAGAAAGTGGCTGACAGGTCTGAAGACTTGGGTATCTCACAGTCATTCTAATGGGGGAAAATGGCAGAACTAAAGTTTGAAACCATGCCTGAGAGTCCAGAGCCAACCCACTTCTAAAATGCTGTGCTTCCACGTAGCCGAAAAGCAAGCTTGGAGGCAGTGTGTCCACGGTTGCAAGCGGAGCTATCTTTCTTCTCGGCTTCTCTTCCTCCCTAGACCTCAGATGCCCCCAGAAAAGACTGGGGGTTAAAGGAAGATCATTCAAACTTGGAACTCTGAGAACACTGAGGCTCCTTTCTGCCAAACTTCCTCCCCACCCCCATCCCGAGGGAAGAAATTCCAGCAAGTCTCCAGTTCACAAGTAAATTGCTCCACTCCCAGAATTAGAAGGACTTTTTTATTTTTCTGCTCTTGGTCTCCTTCTAGCATCTTCAACTGATCCTTTTAGAAAATTGTTATTTTAGGGCTGTTTGGACTTGTTTTCTACATAGCTCTTGTTTTCTATTATTTCTCTCTTTTTCCAGGGTTCAGACTAATTAAAGGAAGTGTAAATCACACCTCGTTTGCACAAAATACCTTTCATGAGGGCTGGAAGCAATTTGGCTCCTGTTTGCCAAAGATCTTTAGGAAAAGAAAATCTCTTTGTTTTAAAAAAGATTAATTTCTCAGTGCCAAAGAAACCCATTAAGTGCAACTCCCATTTCTGGGATCTTTTATGGTTTCCACGTGAAAATGGCAGCCAGGAAGGAGAACAGAAGATGGTTAAGCTGATTCTGCTGTTATGTCTGGCTGTCCTATGCCAGCAACTCAGCTGCCTTACAGCAAAGAGAAGCTTTGAAAACACAGGCTGTCCCAGGCCTTTAGGACAACTTGTCACCAGTTTCCTTCTGATCCTTTTTGTGCTCCAGTTTGGAACCAACCCCTAGGTGATGTTTCTCTAGGCCCAAGAGTCTTGATGAAAGAATCGCTAGAAAAGAGGACAGAATTGTCACCTTAGGCTGTCTCCTGCGCTTTCCGTTACAGATCTCTTATTTCAGGTTTCTTTGCTTTTCGATTTCCACTCCAAGCCTCTGCCTCATTTGTCCTGTATTCAATTGTGCAGTAACAGTTCTGCCACCTACATTTCCTCTGATGTGGACACATCCTGGAGTGGGAAAAATGAGGCATGCCTGGCTATCTTCCTCTAAGCTTTCACTTCTAGCAGTGGTTTGACCGCGAGCCATTGAGGGGCGTGGTGAATCTGCATTTTCACATATGCTATAACATAGTCCAGTCTAGACCCAAGGACCAGACGCAGTTCATAATTCTCCCACGTCTTCATCACGATGGTTTTATAACAGGAAAATGTTCGATGGCGAGATGGTGGAAGGAAAAATTGCTGGCTTTGCAGGGTTGTGTTTGCTCTGCTCCTTACATCAGCTGTAGGAAATGAAAGGGAAGCGGAGTGTCTTAGTTAGGATTACAATAGCTGTGATGGAAAACCATGGCCAAAAAGCAAGTTGGGGAGGAAAGAGTTTATTGGGCCTATACTTGCACATCACTGTTTATCATTGGAGAAAGTCAGGACATAAACTCAAGCAGGACAGGAACTTGGAGGTGGGAGCTGATTCAGAGGTCATGGAAGGGTGTTTCTTACTGGCTGCTCCTCTTAACTTGTTCAGCCTGGTTTTTATAGAACCCAGGGCCATCAGCCCAGCAGTAGTATCACAAACAATAGGCTGAACCCCCCACCATACATCACTAATTAAGAAACACTGTACATGGGCCTGCCGGCATCCCAGTCCTATGGAGTATTTTCTCAACTGAGGCTTGCCCCTCTCTGATGACTCTGGCTGTGTCACCACAAAACCAGCCAGCCCCCTTCTCAGCTGGACACACAAACACATCACTGCTAAGCTAAAGCTTTTTCTTGCTCATCCCTAAGATTACACATTAATATTCACATCACAATATAAAACATTTTAAAAACTTAAAAAGTTTCACAGTCTTATAAATCCAAAAGTTTTAAAGTTGTCTCCTTAAAAATATCTAATCTCTATTAAAATCCAAACTATCTGTAAAGTTCCAAAACCTATCTTTTAAAAGTTTAAATCTCTCACCTGTGGGATCCTATAAAAATAAAAAAAAATAATAAATTAAGTACTTTCTTACTTCTGGAGGCAAGAGCCAGAATACACTCACAATCAAATCAATACAAAACTAAACTGAGTAAAGAACTCAGTGTTCAAAGCCCTCCTAAGAGTCTGGGTCATTTCTCTGACTCTGCCCTCTGTAGCACACATACTAATTGCCTTTCAACTTAGACTGGCTTCACTCCACATCCGATGCTGGATCATGAAATCTCCAAAATGCTGGGGTCTCTTATCTAACTGAGCCGCATCTCATGGGAGGGAACATCCAAAGACTCCAGCCTTGCCAAACAGTGCCAAGACTCAATGAACTCAGAACCAGTACCATCTGGGTGATTCTTGCACTACCAAGTTTAACTGAGCACACAAGACACAATCTTGGCTGTCTTTGGAACACAGCTTCTGTGTGATAACTCTCAGGAAACACTTCCTACAAGATTTTACCATAATGATGTTCTTCTCTTCTTAATAAGAGCTGAGTCTTCAGCTTCAGCTGACCAGCACCCATTGTCCCAGTGAAGCAAGATATTACCTACTTGGGTCTGGTCTCTTACCATAGCTGAATCTTTAACTCCAGCTGATAAGACACCATAGATTCTTCACCCAAATGTCCCAGTAGCATCTTTGCTTCCCTCTGAGTCTTCACAAGCCAGGCCTCTACTGTCTGCACTGTTTTCAACATTCTTATTTTCCAAGCTCCTACAGAATAGCTCAGAGAGCTCTCAACATCAATGACTTTCCTAGTCCAAAGTTCCAAAGTCATTCCTCAATCTTCCGCAAACATGGTCAGGTCTGTCACAGTAATAATCCACTATCCTAATACTAATTTTTGTCTTAGGGTTACTTTCACTGTCATGAAATATCATGATACAAAGAACACTGGGGGAAAAGGGTTTATTTGGCTTGCATTTCCACATCATTGTTCATCATTGGAAGAAATCAAGATAGTAACTCAAGCAGAGTAGAAACATAGAGACAGGAGGTGATGCAGAGACCTCAGAAGAATGCTTCTTGCTTGGTCCTCATGGGTGGCTCAACCTCCTTTCTTATAATTCCTAGTACCACTGGCCCAGGGGTGACCCCACCAACAACATGCTGGGCCCTCGACCAGAGATCACCAATTAAGACAATTTCCTTTAGGCTTACCTAGAGCAGGATCTTACAGAAGCATTTTCTCAGGTGGGACCTCTTCCTCTTCATAACTCTAGTTTTTATGAACTGTAGTATGAGGAGTGGGCTGTGTCCCACGGCCTGGCTAGCTTAACCCCGAAAATAACCACACAGAAATTGTATTAATTAAATTACTGTCTGGCCCATTAGCTCTAGCATCTTGTTGGCTAACTCTCACCTCTTGATTAACCCATTTCTATTAAATCTGTGTATCATCATGTGACTGTAGCTTACCAGCAAGATTCTAACCTATGTCCATCTCAGGCCAGAGATTCATGGCATTTGACACACTTCCCTTCTTCCCAGAATTCTGTTCTGTCTACTCCATCCACCTAAGGGCTGCCCTATCAAACAGCGAAGGTAGTTTCTTTATTCAACCAATGAAAGCAACACATAGAAAGAAGATCCTCCTATACCAATGAACTTGACATCAAACTAGCTAACACAGGGAAGAAGTGGCTATTATCAATAGAAAGAGAAAACTTTCATTTGGCAAATCATATATGTGAATGTTTTCAGAATGCAGAGCACTAACCATTGCATCCTGAATGTATGTCCCATCTCTTTTCATCTGAGTGCTATTGAGAAAGTTATTTCTGCCTTGTAAGCAGAGTTCCCTCATTGCAAGATACAGACAAAAACACTGACCTCCTAGGATTGCTGGAGCAGCGAAATCAGCAAGCGTACAGTTGACCATAGTAATGAAGACTATTGTTTTTCCAGGTGACTTACTTCTTGTAAGTGTAAAAACGTTTCAAATGTGGCAACTCCCTGGCCCCCTTCCCTCTGAGTGGAGAATTCACTTCCTAAGAAAATAAGTAAATAATAATACCAAAATACTTGGAACTTATTAAAGCATGAAATTTCCAGGCTGCTTTTCTGCTGATCTGAACCTTCTGTAATTCTTCCAAAGAGAAGAAACACTGGACAAAAATAACCTTATCCAGGAACGTATTACATTCTATGCTTCCGCAGTCAGTACTTTTTTCCATTTGAAAACCCAATTTTTAAAAATAAAACCTGCTGGGGCTTGGGCAGGGGTCAGGGCTTGGGGTAGAAGAATTATGGGTATTGTTTCAGAGCCTGGCATGGTAAAGTAGGAAGAACATGGGCATTGGAGCTGGAGAACCCAGGTTCAAATCCTGGCTCTGTGACGCTGTCAACATGATCCAAGACATTTTTGTTTGTTTGTTTTACTTTTTGTTCTGATGCTGAGTTTATATTTTCAAAACGATGATTAGAAAAATTGAATTTAGTGATTACTGTAAGACTTAAATATGTGCTTAAAAATACAGGAGCACGTGCAGTTTAAGGTAACAGCTTACACTGAGTAAGAGTGAGTATAAGAGAAATTTCTAGAAGAAAGGGTGTAAGTATCACCTGGAATCAGGAGACCATAGTTTGAGTCCCAGTTCTAATGATGAACTTGTTTTTTTGAGATTCAGTTTCCCACTTGTTAAATGGACTAATGCTTGTCTTGTTATATCTGAACCTTTAGCCTTTAACCTTAGTGCCTTTGTCTAGCATTGCTCTTCTGTGACATTTTTCTAACTAGTCTTCTTGTACCCTGTGACCCCTTTGACTCACTATTTACTTTGAAATTTAAAGGAAGGATCTTCAAACCCACTACAATTTCCTTTGCCTTTAGAATAAAATCCTCATTTGAGTGAGATTACTTTTATTAGCACATATTCATTTTTCTAAATAGTTTTCTTATATTTTCATAATTCATATAATTAACCATGGTCATAAATCTCCCTTCTAGTACCTTTCCTTACCCATCCTCCACCTCTTCTTTTTTCTTTCCCTCGGCTTTACAAGCCTTCTTTTAGTCTTGTGCCCTTTTAGTGTTTTGCTCTGTTTGCCCTAACGTCTACATAATGAGAGAAAACATATTTACCACTCTCTCTTAGTATACTGGTTTCCACTTCTGCCCATTTTTCTACAAATGACAAAATTAATTTTCCTTTGAGCTGCTGGGCATCTAGGTAGCCTCTATTTTTGACTGGTACACACGATCCCTCTACAAACCTGGTTAGGTAATATCACTGCAGTGAACTTTGCACTACCAACATGATCACGTTCATTGCTGTTTTCTTGATGATAGCCATTATTTTTAAATAGATTTGGTGTTCATTTCCCTGTTGGCTAAAATCCTTTGAGTGTTTTTTTTTTCAGAGATATCTATTAGCCATTTGGACGTTTTCATTTGAAGAATGTCTGTTCCACTTCTATTGTTGATTGGATTATTTGCCTTGTTTATTTGATAATGCGTATTATGTGGTTTATTGGGTTTAAAGCTAGGGTCTCTTGCAGGTAGGCAAGTATTTTATCACTGAGTCGCATGCCCAGCCTTAGTAGCTTTTCATGACTCATGACCAGTCACTCTCTGGCCACCTGTTAGTTCTCATCACAGCAAATGGGAAATCATCTGCTAAAATGCCGTGGCTTGTCTACATAAGAGCCTCAACTTCAACTTGCAACTCTCTTGGGAATTTTGCTTTCAAGCCTCCAAATAATTAAACTTCGAGGTGGCTCCTCCTCTCCTAGTTGATCTAAGGTGTTCCTCTGTAGAATTAGCTGATTGACCCCTTCCACAGAGGGAGAGAGGGAAATAAACGAGCTGACAGACAGCATTAGTCCTCTCCTTCCTGCTCCTTCTAACACAGATTCAGCTGTCACAGGAAGCGGGCTCACCACATGCGAGCATGCCAGCACATCCAGGCCCTTCCTCACCATAAAACACGTTTCTGTGCGGGTGCATAGGGAAGCACGTGTGTGGAGGACAAAAGAGAACACTGATGGCCATTTCTAGGTGTCCGCCTTGTCTTGGAGACAGGTTCTCTCACTGGTCCACAGCTTTCCACGTGGGGCAGGCTGTCTAGCACGTTCTCAGACCTGCCTGTCTCTGGATGCCCAATTCTAGAATTATAAGCCTGCACCAACACTTTTGATTGTTTAATGAGGGTTCTGAAATTCGAACTCAGGTTCTCGTGCTTGGGAGATAAGTACTTTACTGACAGAGTTGTACCGCCAACTCAATGTCTTTCTTTTTTGCAGGATTGTAGCCTGTGTCTTGAGAGATTTTATGGCTCTATCTTGGATTCTCGTGTCAAATTTCAGCTCCATGACTTACTGTTTGTATTTTTAGGACAATTACTCTCACTCTTGAAGGGCCTCAGCTGTAAAACATGAATAAGGATGGCATCTTATCTCATAAATTGTTGTTAGCAATAAGTAAGAAAATGCCAGAAAGTATTCACAGAGCTCCCGATGAACAGCCTTCTGGACGTGTGTGCTATTATTGTTGATATTATTATTTATGCATCCCTTAGTGCCCAGCCCAGAAGGAACAATGACTGTTGAAAGGGTGAAAGCACTTTATAATCACGTAGAACACAAGATGAGCTTTCTGATAGTTTTCAAAGAGAGCTGTGAGCAGGGACAAGGTGAGACTTGCTTGATGTGATTATAGGATCAAGCCTGGGCCCTCACGATCCCATGAGCCCTATTCATTCATTCTCTCTCTCTCTCTCTCTCTCTCTCTCTCTCTCTCTCTCTCTCTCTTGAACCTTGGGAAGGGGGTGAGAAGTGAACAATTCCCAAAATGTTCATCATTGGGCAGGCTTGGGCACAGGCACACAGCGAACCAACCCTTCATGAGCTGTTAGGGCTGTCCTTGCCAATGTGCAGTAATCCTATCCTGAAGCACTTCCTGCCTGCCTGCCTCAGCCTGGCAGCCTCTCACCACACCCTTCCTGAAGCCCTACCAAGCCGTGGAATCATCCTCTTTCAGTCTACTGCCCTGTGGGGCCACATTGATTGTCTTGTCATTGCTTGGTCTTATCATGTCTATTTTATTTTTCCTTTTGACGTAGAACATCCCAAACTTCAATTCTAGCTTCACTACTTTACCAATTTGTGATTAGGTCTAATGACTCAATATCTTTAAGCCTAAGTTTCCTTGCTTGTAAAATAGGGATCTTAATCTCCATTCACAAGGTTGTCACATGGCTTACATGAAACAGCACAGGCAGCATGCCGAGTCAGGGCCTGGCATATGGTAAGTGCTTCTTAGAGGATTAGTCTCCTTCCTCTTTCCATGGTCTGCACTTGCATCTGGACCCTATTCCACAGTGGCTTTATGGACATAGGATGAGTTCTCACAATGGAGAATGTTCAAAGTGAGGCCAAATGTAGGTGGAAGGGTAAGACTCAATGGCCCATTCAATTCATTGGAATGTACGATTCTGCTACTTTGTTAAATGCTTCCAGGGTTGAGAAGGTTACTGTGAGGACAAGGAGGAGCACTTAGGGCTTTTCTCCTCCCTTTCTTTCTCCCTCTTTCCAGTGCCCGGAGCTTTTCTCCTCATAGTCAGAGATGTACGTAAATGGACAACTCTCTAGCATGTATTCCTCAAATTACCATCATCAACTCACTGTGGAAAAATCCACTCACAGTCTTCTGCCTAGCTTTGATACATAGGCCAACATATGGGGCCACTCAGTTAATGTTTTGGACGGGAAATGACTAAGGTCCCATTTATGGGACCTTCTGTAGGACACAACCCGGCTGAAATTTCAGCCACATAGCCTCATACATTCCTTTCCTAAAGGAACAGTGTTGGAGAATTCAGTTAGGGGTAATTCCTCAGCCTGAGACTCCATAACCCGCTCTACATTAATGTAACGGATATTTATGAGTTGACTACCATGGGTCAAGCTAAGCACTTAGTTGGACTATGTCATATATAGCTTTTACTCTGACAAGACATAAATCAAGACATCATGAAAACTACAAAATTTAGGGTGCTCTGGACCCTGCCAGGTCTCCAGCCTCATTGTTCATCAGTTCTTCAGGAACCATTTTCTCAGCTATATCCAAGTAATTGAGTTTTTAAGATTTTATCATATTATCTGTTTCATCTTCCTGGACCTTACCAGCCTGCATTTTTTCTCAGAGTTTATTCTGGAATGCTTAAATTATTAACAGTAAGTCATGCATTTTGTAATTTTTAAAATGTTTGTTTCATTTTGGAACACAAAAGATTAAAACAATCAAGGACAGTAACTTTGCTAAGAAATAGTGTGTTTGGGTTGGAGAACAGTGTATTTAAGAATGGGGTGTCTTCCTATAAGAATGGCCAAGATCAAAAACACTGATGATAACTTATGCTGGAGAGGTTGTGGGGAAAAGGCAACACTTCTGCATTGTTGGTGGGAATGCAAGCTGGTACAACCTTTTTGGATGTCAGTGTGGTGATTTCTCAGAAAATTAGTAAACAACCTTTCTCAAAAACCAGTAATACCACTTTTGGGTATATATCCAAAGGATGCTCAATCATGCCACAAGGATATGTGCTCAATTATGTTCATAGTAGCTTTGTTTGTCATAGACAAAACCTGGAAACAAGATAAATACCACTTGACTGAAGAATGGATAAGGAAAATGTGGTAGATTTACACAGTGGAGTGGAGTACTACACAACAGAAAGAATAATGACATCTTGAATTTTGCAGGAAAATAAATGGAGCTAGAAAACATTATTTTCAGTGAGGTAACCCAGACACAGAAAAACAATTATCACATGTACTCACTCATAGGTGGTTTTTAAACATAAAACAAAGAAAACCAGCCTACAAACCACAATCCTCGAGAATTTAGACAACAATGAGGACACTAAGAGAGACTTACATAGATCAAATCTACATGGGAAGTAGAAAAAGACAAGATCTCCTGAGTACATTGGGAGCATGGGGACCTTGGAGAAGGGTTGAAGGGGGAGGGGAGAGAAAGGGAGGGGAGCAGAGAAAAATGTAGAGCTCAATAAACATCAATAAAAAAATGAGGTGTCTTCACAAGTCAAAGAGAATAAGAGCAGAACTTTAGGTAGGTCTTGGATGAAAGGAAGACATGAAAGTATTAGAAGTAGAAGTGCACAAGGTCTGAGAGCCGGCATTTGTAAATAATGTAGAAAACCTCAAGATATGAGACAAGGGTGGGTTAAGTGGACTGGAGAGTAAACGGAAGTAGACTGAGAGCTGATATACACTACTTTGAATACAAGGCCATGACACTTGGTTCAGATACTTCCACGTGGGGGCATCACCAAAGTTTAATGAGCAAAGATGTAACAATATGGGGCCTAAGTCAGAGACCAAAGAACAGAGATGCAGTCACAGTGTACATTGCATGTGACGAGTCAGGGCCTTCTGGAACCTTGGCATGCCTATCTATGAACGGGCAGGTGTCCACTCAGTCTGTAGAAACAGGAAAATGTGTTTTTAGATTTGGCTTTGAATTCTTGAGAGATAAAAAAGGAGGTATGACGGATGGGGGCCAGACAGAGGAGAGATGTGGATCAAATCATTTTGTTCAGTGGGAAACTTATTTTTTTCTGTCTTCCTAACAGACTAAGTTTAAGTATGGTTTGCAAGCCCCTTCTGCTAGAATGAGGGACCTATCACTCCGCTTGTTTCAACTGTATGCAGCTTTCTTTTAGCAGAGCTGAAATAAAATCATTCTCAGGGCTGAGAACACAATGGAACTGGTTGGAAGTGGAACTGGGAAATGAGCAGGGGCAATTAAGATCAGGCTTTGTGGCCTTCCCTTGAGTGTATTGCTCCTGGTTCTAAAAAATGGTCCCCTTGGCTGAAAAAGTCTTCACTCCCCTTTGTCTGGCCCCCCACCCTCATCCCTCCTTTTTATCTCTCAAAAGAATTCAAAGTCAAAGAAATTGAAGAAGACGCAAGAAAATGGAAAGATCGTAAATGCTCATGGGTAGGTAGAATTAACATGGTAAAAATATCAATCTTACCAAAAGCAATCTACAGATTCAATGCAATATCCATCAAAATCCCAGCAAAATTCTTCACAAACCTCAAATAAACAACACTCAATTTCATATGATAAAGCAAAAAACCCAGGACAACCAAAACAATCCCATACAATAAAGGAATTTCTGGAGGCATCACAATCCCTGACTTCAAACTCTGCTACAGAGCTACAGTACTGAAAACAGACTGGTATTGGCATAAAACAGACAGGAGGACCAGTGGAACTGAATCAAAGACCCAGATATCAATCCACATACCTACAAATACCTGATTTTTAAAAAGAAGCAAAAAATATAAAATGGAAAACAGAAAATATATTCAATAAATGGTTCTGGCATAACTGGATATCAACTGGATGTAGAAGAACGAAAATAGATCCATATCTATCACCATGCACAAAACTCAAGTCCAAACAGATCAAAGACCTCAACATAAAGCCAACCACAGTGAACCTCATAGAAGAGAAAGTGGGAAGTATACTTGAATGCATTGTCACAGGAGACCACTTCCTAAATATAACCCCAGTAGCATAGACAATAAGGGCAAGAATTAATAAATGGGACCTCCTGAAACTGAGAAGCTTCTGTAAAACAAAGGACATGGTGAACAAGACAAAATGGCAGCCTACAGAATGGGAAAAATTCTTCACCAACCACACATTGGACTGAGGGCTGATCTCTAAAATATACAAAGAACTCAAGAAATTGTTCATTAAAAGAGCAAATAATCCAATAAAAATGGGGTACAGACTTAAACAGAGAACTCTCAAAAGAGGAATCTAAAATGGCTGAAAGACACTTAAGGAAATACTCAACATCCTTAGTCATCAGAGAAAAACAACTCTGAGATTTCATCTTACACCTGTAAGAATGGTCAAGATCAAAAATGCTGATGACAACTTACATTGGAGAGGATGTGGAGTAAAGGGAACGCTCCTCCATTGCTGTTGGGAATGCAATCTGATATCGCCCCTTTATATATCAATATGGTGATTTTTTCAGAAAATTAAGAAACAACCTTCCTCAAGACCCAGCAATACCACTTTTGGGTATATACCCAAAGGCTGCTCAATTGTATCATAATTACCTGTGCTCAACCATGTTTGCCATAGCTAGAACCTGTAAACAACGTAATGGCTCTCAACCAAAAAATGGATAAGGAAAATGTGGTCCATTTACATAATGGAGAAAAAACAATTACATCTTGAAATTCGCGGCAAATGGATGGATCTATAGAACATCTTATTGAGTTAGGTAGCTCAGACCCAGAAAGACAAATATCATATGTACTCACTAATAAGCAGCTTTTAGAGACAAAGCAAAGGAAAACAGCCTACAATATTCAATCCCAGAGAACCTAGACAACAATGAGGACCCTAAGAGAGACATGCATGGATCTATTTTATTTATTTATTTATTTATTTATTTATTTATTTATTTATTTATTTTTTTGGTTTTTCGAGATGGGGTTTCTCTGTGACTTTGGAGCCTGTCCTGGAACTAGCTTTGTAGACCAGACTGGTCTCGAACTCACAGAGATCTGCCTGCCTTTGCCTCCCGAGTGCTGGGATTAAAGGCGTGCGCCACCATCGCCCAACTTTTTCTAATTTTATTTAATTTATTTTTTTACATGCATGGATCTAAACTACATGTAAAGTAGAAAAAGACAAGATCTCCTGAGTAAATTGGGAGCATGGGGACCATGGGAGAGGGTTGAAGGGGAGGGGACAGAAAGGGAGGGGAAACTCAATAAAAATGATAAAACATTCAAAGCCATATCTAAAAAAACACATTTTCCTGTTTCTACAGACTGAGTGGACACCTGCCCGTTCATAGATAGGCATGCCAAGCTTCCAGAAGGCCCTGACTCGTCACATGCAATGTACACTGTGACTGCATCTCTGTTCTTTGGTCTCTGACTTAGGCCCCATATTGTTACATCTTTGCTCATTAAACTTTGGTGATGCCCCCACGTGGAAGTATCTGAACCAAGTGTCATGGCCTTGTATTCAAAGTAGTGTATATCAGCTCTCAGTCTACTTCCGTTTACTCTCCACTCCACTTTAGCCCACCCTTGTCTCATATCTTGAGGTTTTCTACATTATTTACAAATGCCGGCTCTCAGACCTTTGCACTTCTACTTCTAATACTTTCATGTCTTCCTTTCAGCCTCTCTAAGGATGCCATGTAGTTCCTATGGGTGTATTCATATTTAAACTTTTTGGATGCAGCTATGCTCACCACTATACCCTCAGCACAGCTGAAAATTCAGCTTCACAACTGTCAGTGAAATGAGAAGCTCGTGTATTTTAGAGAGAGGTCCTTGGTTTCATTTTGCTATGATCCTGTCCAGTCCTGTTACCTGGGAAAAATCAATACCACCTCTTTGAGTCTTCTCTCTTGTGGTTTAACATGATAACACGACGCCAGTTTTTGGATGTCAAGACAAGATCTACAGAGGTAGACAAAACCAAATATATAAAAAGAAGAAGAAAAGGACAATTCCTAGTATGACAGAATGTATTTCCATAGGATTCTGTAGGCGGTAAAATACTTCCATGTCTTTCTTTTATGAAAGAGTGAGTACAGTCCCATTCTCTCTGTTCTTGAAATCCATGACATATTATAATTTGTAACATTCTGAGATTCCCCTTGGGAGATAAGTCAGCTTAACTTTATTTATCCCTGTAGTTCTCAAATTTATAGGAAATAACTATCAGTGTCTCCTTCTGCATAACACTCTTTGGACCAAGTGGACCATAAGCAGTCCGTTGGTCTCATTACCAGCTGAGTTTTCAGAAACAGCCCCCTAATCTGGGCCTCTTCTCTAATAATCACGAAGAATAGAATGAAACTGAGTTTCCCCCCGGAATGTACTTTGTCTTATCCTGCCTCTTCTATAACGCACAACATAGGAACTGATGCTTGTCCTGGAGTGAAATCATTGACCTCACTGGCTGCCGAGTATCTGCCTCCTGCTGTATTGTGTGTTTGCGTGCACCAGTGGGTACATGGGTAGGGTTACAAGAAACATCTGATTTCTAGGGCCATTATGATCATCGCCGTCAGTAGAGGGCGCTCGCACACCACAGCACTGGTTCAAGGCACTAGGCAGGCACAGGGCTAAAGCAGCCAGCTGACCTTTTCTCTAGGCTGTTCTCGGGTTGCTAGAGCAGCCGAGGTGTCAGCTGAGAGCATTCACAGCCTAGGGAGGAGGAGGAAGGGAGGGAGGCTGGGGCACCCGAAAGGGAGGAAGACCTGGCAGGGAAAACACTCAAACACACATCTCACCGAGACAGAGGGCCAGAGAAAGCACAGAGCATGAGCGTGTGCCTACAAACAGCAAATATAGCCTATCCTACTCAGACACAGCATGTAAACAGGGAGGGCTTGTTTGTGAATCACATGTCATGCAGGATCACATTGTGAATGCAACCCATCGCATGCAGATATGCACAACACAGTCTTCTCACCCAGCTAAGCAGTGAGAAGGACAATACACGAATGCACATAAGCATATTTAACTGTGTGTAAGTACGTCACCCCTGGGGATATTCAGAGTATTGCAGTATACAAAGGAGAAATAGATAATAAAGACATGCGGGCACAAACACATACACACACATGCTCACTCAGAGGAACAGCATACATTCAGTGGATCACAGACACCCAAAACACGTTAAAAACACAGCATACACGCACAGTATGAATCTCTTACTCCCTGTACAGCAGATCCCCCAGGAATCATGTTGTAGATAAACAACAGGGCTACAGAAGCACAGCCCTCCCCCTACAGCCATACTGTAAAGTATATGTGCAAACGCCATGTTGGTTCACCAAGCATACACAGACATGGACAACACAACAAAAGATATCTATCAATACAGCACACATTACGTATGACACTCACACAAACTGTGCAGACACGAGGCATCATACATTAAAAACTCTTAAATTCAATGCATGTTGTGGTAAGAGGAGCAGTCATGGGGAAGAGCAGGGAAAGTGGGTGTGTGAAAGGTGAAAGTTAGGATGGTAAATAAAACAGCATTTGCTGGAGACACAGGGAAGGAGCAGCAGCATCAGACATAATGTTCGGCTTCTTTCCCCTCTGTCTTGGTGACTATAGCAAGGATCAAGCCGATTTTAAGTGGGGCTATTACAGAGATTAGACAGAGGCTGAAGCAGGGGCTAAGAGTGTCCTGGGGAGAATGAGCCTCAGGCTCAAGGCCAAGGCTTGGGCCTTAATCTCAGCTATGACAATGGCACCAAATCCCATGTCCTATACTCCTTACTGTATGTCCCTGCATCTGCCCTCTCTTCTCATCTTCAGAGACGTCTGCTTCAACTCGAGCCATCTCAATAATCCTCAAAAATGAGTTGTAAGCTATCTACATCTCACCCCACCCCTACTCACACTGAGAGATTTAAAGAAACTATTTCCCAGACTTTCAGGAGATGTACTTCCTACAACCTTTTAAAAGCATACCAAAGAAAAATACGAGTGATCCCAAGAAGGCTTGTTCTGCCAAAGAAGACAGGATAGGTCAGGATGGTACAGAACTCAAGCAAATCTTGCTTATTATGCAACTAACCAAATAAAAGTCAGTTCTTGGAATCAGAATTTTCAGCGAAATAGATTCAGATCAGCAAACTTTCGCAAGCAGCCAAGCTAGGCCAGACTATTGTGGGATGCTGGGATATAAAATGAAGAAACCAAAGTCCACCTTCCAAAATATGCAGCCTAAGAGAAGAGCAGCCTATATAATATAAACATTCTATAGTGGGGATTGAAGGGTAGAGAACTACCAAGAATCTGGATCTTTTTAGACTGATGAGGAAGGAGGACATTAGTTGAAAATCTGATATGTATAGTTCTTCAGAGACAGTATATACCCAGTATCTGAGTATTCATGAAACAAATGTACAGAAAGGATTACCAATACCATACTACAGATGAGAAAGCCAAAACTACTGATATAAAGTCATCTGTCCCAGATGACAGAGTTTGAAAGATTTCAACAGCCATTTGCCTTTTTGCAACATGGGCATAATTAATTATTTCCATTAGCTTTGTAAATCTTGAGAAAGAACCATCAGAAATGGGAGTAATCCAAAGTAAAGAGATACCAAGGTAGACTCCACCAAGGAGTGCCAAGCCACAGACCTCCAAAGGACCGTAGGCTCACGGGTGTAGGTCTGACATCAGGATGTGTCATCAGTACTGGCATGCAAATTTCTTACGTTATTGGTTAGAGGCACTCTGTCCCTACATAGTGCAGCTTTTCAGCTGTCATTTTGATGTCTTTAGTGTGAGTTGGGTGTCGGGAACATATGTCTGGCTTCTCTACTCTCTCTAGCCATCTATAGGCAGGAAAAAGGAGGTTATGACAGTAAATTTCGTCAACAGGCAGAGAAGTTTCAGTGGATAAGGTTCCTGCAATGCACACTTGAGGACTTGACTTTAGATTCCCCAGAACCTACCAAAAATTAAGGCATGGCAGCATCTGTACCTGTATGTCCAGCCTCGAGTGGCATAGGGAAGCAGAGACAGGTAGAGTCCCGCAGCACACTGGCCAGCTAGCTTAGCTGAATCTGTGAGTTTCAGGGTCACCGTCAGACCCTGTCCCCAGGAACGAAGGTGGAGAGCATTTAATATGGACACCTACGTTGTTCAATACCTCCACACGCCTGTGCACTTATGTGCACACTCCACAAACATACA
>NC_022016.1:4897805-4921914 GCF_000317375.1 Microtus ochrogaster
TGGGATTAAAGGCGTGCGCCACCATCGCCCGGCCTTGGAGTCAAACTTTGATAGCTGGTTATACACCCATTTTTCTATATTACTATATTTCTCTGGTGTATTTTCAGGTAGCAGTAGAGTTGGGAGGAATCTCTGGGATTGTTTAATCATTTTAGAGTGAGGATGTGGAAGCCCAATGCCTTGTCTTCATTTACTGCTTCTGTGTTTGATGATAGCAATAGCAAAAACATTTTTTAAATGGTATCATGCAAGAAATTATGCTATAGTTAGCTTGTTAAGTTCATATATGGGATTATATTAAATGTCTTTGTCAAGCAGGCACTGTGTTTGTGACTTTAACCTGAGCATACCAAGGCTCAGAGACATTCAGCGACATGTCCTTAACTGCATAGCCAGGAGTAGCAAGCCTATGTGACTCCAACAAACCAAGCCTATGTGACTCCAACATTGCATGCTTAATGGTGTGTTAGTATTAGGTTGTTCCCTTGATCACCATGGAGAAAAGAACAAGGTACTTATCTCAGAGCTTCAGCAATGAAGTCACTGGCCAAGAGAAGAGCGTCTTAATCAAAGTCACTGAGCCAATAACACCCCAAGCTCAGATCTTCTCATCCACTTCTCTCCTTTACTAACTGAACTAGGCTTGACCCTGTCACTTGTCACTCAGATATCATTCAAGAAAAACTTCTCTTGGCCCACAAAGTAACTTTGTGGGGTACTACAATGTGCCCTTTCTCTGTCTTGGGCCTCATTTTCTTTTTTTAACTGGTCACCTAACTATTGTTCCTTATCGGCTTCTTTGGAAAAATGGACATTCTGCCCCTCAGCTTCATAAGTCTTTCTTCACTCAATAGTAGAAGCCTCTGCTCCATCTAGAGAGTTTAAGCTTCTCTCCCTGAGCTAGAACTGAGTTTCAGCTCTGGGGTTGGAGAGGAGTTTGGCTTGGGTTGTTGAGTTTACTGTTGCCAGAGTCTACCCACCTAACGTGCTGAGGGCAAGGGCCTAGCTGATAACTCTAGGAGGCTACAGAATTCAAATATCGCTGTTTGTTCTGTCTCTTATTTAGTAGAGGTATTTATGCTGGCAATATTGAGCTCTCTGCTGAGATTTGGCTACAGTCTCAAATTCCCAGGATGGGAAGGTTAATGGCTGCCTTTGTTCTCAAATACATTAAATTTTCTCCTTCACTTTTCTTGGTCTTTAGTGAACATCTCCAACATTCCTGCTATGTGGTGAGTTTACTCAAGGTTAGGCGGCTAGAATAAGATTGACTTGAAATGCTTGGCATTCTTGTCCAGTCTGGGAGGATACATTGGGTTTGCCATCTTTGAAATGGACCAGATGTACTGCCTTGGTCAGGGTGTGTTTCGTCATCTCTGGCCAGATCTAAAAAAAAAGAAAGGAAGGAACATATATCTCATGTTTAGGAGCTTAATCAAAACTCTTAGTGACATGTGGAACGAGATACTTAGACCTTGGTCAAGAACAGTACGTTTTTGAAATCCTCTCTCAGCTCTATCACGATGTTTAATCACATCATTAAAGTGAATTGATCATGACACTCAAAGTTCCTATGCATGTAGAGTTGCTGGTTTTGAGACCTATGTCATGACTAAAGGAGACATCTCTTTGATGCTTGGTTCTGCATCTGCAATTCTAATGATCTTGGCAATGGGGTAAAGGTGATTTGAAATGAGAAAATGCTTGGCACAGAGATTGACAGGTAATGTTCCCATAAGTAGTGACTATGGTCACCCTTCCCTGTGTTGCCCTTCCTCCTGTCCTCCCTTTGATTTCTTACATACCACAGTCTTTATCCTGATTTTGGGTTTCTTTTTTTAAAATTCTCTCTTTGTCTCCTTTCTGACATCTGCTCTCTCTTCTGATCTTGTTTCTCAGGACCCATCCATAAAAGTATTGAAAAGTTGTTTTTATATTCTAGGCCTTGTGATACTATATGCCACCTAGCAGAGTATGTATTTGTAGGAGCTGGAGAACTGCCATTTGAGGCAATGGAGTAACTGCCTGAATACAGGGCTTCCAGCAGACCGACAGAGCACAGGGAATCTTCTCAGCAGAGCACTCTGGAGTAAAACAGAGCTGGGAGGACTGTCAAATATGTCAGCAGAGGCAACAGCCTCACACAGATGTGCTACAGCCCACTTGTCTGACTTCAAAGGACAGCTTGCATGCCCTCCCCACTCCATGCTCAGGAAGTCACATTGGTAGTATGAAATTGCCCAGGGTGGAGGTAATTACACCCTGGAAGTCAGCCAGTGCTACAAATCAGCACCTTTTCTTCCCCCAGAGAGCCAGTAGTTAAACACTGCCAGCACTCTGCAGAACCTCACTCTCACCAGTGGTCTGTTAGTCACATGACTACTCCGGGCCTCAGTTCCTTCAAAAATACACTGTGAATATAGTGTTGTCTTAGGTCCGTTGGAAAAGAGATCGTGAGACAAGGTAAAAAAAAAAAATCATACAAGGACTGTTGTGGGAAAGACCTTCATGGGAGAAGATGTGTCTTATCTATCCTGAAGAGTGCACTGAGCTCTGGTAATAGAGAAATGATCAAATGTACAGTTCTTAAGGATAGAGTCATTCTACCAAGGAGATAACCAAGAGCCATGGGCATATTCAGAGCAGCATACAGGATAAATATGTGGCTAAGCTAGGAGGTACTGCTTAGGAAAACAAGGAATTTAATCAATCCTTGAATGAGCCCAATATTAAGTGAAATGGAAATTTCAGCCTGAAAAATACATAAAAGTCAGGAGATATGGAGAATGGAAAGTTGTAGGCCTTACAAGTGACTCTACATTGACTCAAAATAAAACTCAAAAGTAAATTTAGTGAGAAATAGCCCTGGAGAAGAGTCAAGGCTAGCCAAGGCTAGAAAATTCATACATCTAGTTATTTTACATATTGTAGCCAAGTGAAGGGTATTATGGAATTCCTGGAAATGTCTTTGCTAGAAGATGCATCATTCCCATTTAGAGGATATTCTAGAAGCAGGAAGTCAGAGAGGCAGTTTACTCCACTTTGGGAGAATAAGGCCTTTCCAGTCTTCCAGTGAACGGCAGGAAGTAATATCAATCGGTAGAAAAGAAGTGAATTAGGAGATGCATCCTCCATGCGCAGATGGATGCTGGATTTGGAAGAAAGTAAGAGGAGCATAAGTTGGTCCCTGAGTGTTGAGCTTCCAGCCTTGCTTACAAGCAGATACATTTCTGCAGGACCGTCTAGATGAGTCCCAGGCAGTTTTCAAACCTTAAGTTATAGCTTAGTAACTGGTTGTGAAATCAGTTTACTGGGGTGTGACCTCCATTTTTTAAAAATGTAATAGATTGCGCTGTGTCTATAGCAAGGGAAGCAGGGCTTCAGAACATGTTTCATTTACATCATATGCACGTACTTGTGCATTACTAAGTTCAGATGGAAAGCAGAGGTTTTCTAGGTCATGAGCCCTACCAAGGTAGGGCTGTGTCCTATGTGTTCTGAGCTTGTGGACTTTAATGTTAAGGGGAGCATTTAATTGTACCAGACACAGGAAGCTGGCACCGTCAGCTTTCTATCTTCTACTACTTTCTTTTTTAAATCTGATTAATAAGTGACTTTAGCACGATCAAATAACTCCCCCCCCCTTAACATCCTGCTTAAATGAGGGATGTTTAATGGCGGGGAAGAGGCAGAAATCTTTAATAAATAAATTAATTAATTAAATTAAAAAAATAAAAAAAAAGATTCCCAGAAAATGTCTATGAAGGCAGTAATAATAAACTCATGGTTCAGTACTACTTAAAAAAAAAAAAGGAAGTGAATGGATCTATGTTTGCATCTAGGAATGAATACAGACTATGCACCAATCTACTAAAGTGAAAGAAAGAATAAACACCTAGAAGGATACACAATTATGAAACTGTGGTGGTGAAGTAACAGAGGAAGGAAAGAAGATTGGAAGGGACACAGGGAGAAAAAGACTCCAGACTTCACTCACTCCCAGCCAAGGAGTGACCCCAGACTGGGGACCACAGCCAGTTTGAATTAATCATGTGGCCAAACAAAAGTGATGATGGTCTTGCAATGGACTTTGTTATGCCCCCATTTATTGGGTAATAGCAAGATGCCTGACATCAGAGAATGAGTAAGGTGTTGCTGGAGCAGGAGTAGGGGCTGGGAGAGGAGACAGGCTCATTTCCCCTGCTTTGGTTTGCTGCGTCATCCCTAGCCCAAAGTACTGTTATTCATCAGTCCCATGAGCAGGAGCTAATCAATTTCCTGTGCTCTGGCCACCTCAGAAGCTGCATCATCTGTTGAAGAAGGCACTCGCTGCCAGTGAGGAAGAAGCAGTCAAACTGATCACTAAAAGCTAACAAAGACCAAGAAATTTCAACAATTGAAGTCATAGCTGTATTTGAATGTTGACTTCTCTGTGTATTTTGGGCTGGCATCACTTTAAGTCACTTAAACTGTTTGAGTTTTAATTTGTCCATCTATAAAATGTACCTGAAATCAATCTTGCCTTTTTTTTTTTAAAGCCCATGCGATTTGTGAAGGGCTTATCACAAATCTTTACCGTGTCTGTTCATTCTTGTCCTTAAGTTTTACCATGCTTTTTAGTCATTCATTAATTCATTTATTCAACAAATATCTGCATAAAGAACTATTGGATTCCTCGTTAGACGAGTATGCAAGAGAGAATCAAAGAGACAGCTTCTTATTCTAAGTGTATGTCAGGTTAGTATATAAGAAAGAATCAAAGAGTCAGCTTCTTTCCTTTATTGAGAAACATGAGGGAGAATGATGCTCAGTGTGTCACAACTCTAGGACACTATGTCCTCAGTGTTGGGGAGGGTGAATATCATTTCTCATATTTGACAAGTGATAGTATAGGTAAACAAAAAGAAACTCAGGAAAAGAAGGAAGTGAGAGACTGCCTGATCTCAAATACTGTAGTTAGGATGGGGGCAACTGTGGGACAAGGAGGAAGAAGAGCAGCCCAGGCAGGGAGAAGAGCAGCCCAGGCAAGGAGACGAGCACATGCAAAGGCCTGAGATGGGACCATGTGCAGTATTGCTGAAGGAGAGTAGGGGTAGCACAGTTCCTGCCCCTCTCTGTTTTGACTGGGAAATTTTGAACTTTCAGGATCCATATACTTTTCTTGACCATCCTGGGCAGAAGAATCTTTCATGAGTATTTGTTTGCACCTCTTTTTATTCTTTAGAATACAAAGGCCTTGACGCACTTGTTCCCGCTTTTCTCGGTCCTCTGTGTACTTTAACACACACACACACACACAAAACCGCTGTGTGGCTCAGAGTCTTCACTGTGTGGCTCTTTTCAGAGTTCAGCATTAAGTAGACACATGAGACTTCTGAAGTTCCTCTCTTTCTTCTTTCTAACCCATGCCTCCTCATCCTCTGTTCATCCTGAAAGGTCACACCACAAAAGCTTTGTATCTTCCACTCTTTTGCTTATGTAGATGCTACTCAGCATTCTTGAGTTGACCTTCAGAGCTTGTGAAGGAGAATGTTAGTCCTATGAGAGACTAACACATGTGTCATACATAGTACATAAATAAAAGAGCTCTCAAATGAATCAGTTTAGGCAATTATTACCAGAATATATATAGCAAATATAACCAGAATTCACATGCATTGACTTCAGAAATTGTATGCTAATGAATACTGAGAATCTCAAACAGAGGGGTATTTGACCTAGGTACATTTTTTCGTAGGGAGAAATGTGCAAAACTTCAGTTTTTAAGACTAAGTTGAATGGTTTTGATGATTCTCCTCTCATCCACAATCTTCTTTGGTTTATTCTTAGCCAACCCCATCACTCTAACTTTGTAGTCCAGGGCAGCCATTTTGGTCTGTTTCTACATCCTGCTTACCTCCTAAGGAGAAATGATCTCAGACTTTATAATTTTCCTGGACAGCAGGGAACCACTAAGGAAATATAAAGAGCCATGATTATGAGAATTGGGAGGAAGTCAAGGGAACAGAGAGGAGACATCTCTGACCCTAGCTTGTGGGTGACAAGGGAATGAAGAGAGGGCACCTCCGACCCCAGACTGTGGCTGACAAGGGCACGGCTTTTTGATTTGTACCCTTCTATCAAGTAGTCTCAGCAATAAAAGCTTGGCAGATCAGTTCATGTGGTATAAATTAAATTAGCGATGGTATGTAGTAAATGCAGCTTGATACCCATAAGGATGGGATCTTTATCTCCTCTCCCCAGGGCTGATGGGACGTGCCAACAGGCCCCTCCAGGTTTCCACAAAGGATATTTGTTTCATTCAGTCTTTCTTAAAGTCATTCTCTATTTCTGATTTTTCTCTTTGGTGGTCTCCTTTGTCTCATAACTTTGGACTGACTTTTTCCAACCTGAAATTCAGTGATGAAGATAAACGTTAAGAAGTAGGAAGATGGTGATACCTTGCAGCTTAGGGAGAAAAACACAAGAGGCTTCATCTTAATGCAGACACAAATATACATACACATACGTAAAGATATAAGACATACACACAAATACACACACATACACACACATATATATACATTCATACATATATACACTTATACACATATACATAAAAACATACATTCATGCACATGCAGAGAGGTACACAAACAAACACAAATACACACAGATACACAAGCATAAACACAAATTATATACAGGTACACACATACACACATATACACACGTACATGCTGTGTACATATACACATGTACACATATACGTGTATTTTCATATAGACATATATGCCTATATACGTATATGTATGCCCTTATAGACATGTGCACAAATATACACATATACAAGCATATGCAAGCATACGCACATATAGATGCACATACATATACACATAAGCATACAAACACATATATGCACATATACACACTGAGTCATGTACTCATTTATTTACAGAAATACACACATGAACATATATACACACATACATATATACGTACATATGCATATACATAATTTTGTTCCTTTCAGTAGGCATCTCTTGGATTCTGCCAGGATCCCTATCACAGACATTGAAGAGACAACTCTGAATCATTTCTACCCATTGTTCCAGCATGGTAAAGCATCTAAATACTACAGAGTTGCCAAAGGCACTATGATGCATTCCTTCTTAGGAGATTTGGGCATTAAGGAATTAGGGCGAGAATATTGGAAGATTTATGATCATGAGGTGAGCTTGAAGCATAGCATTTGTGTTTACAAAGGATGCTAATTTTCAACATGTGTCACTACTGCACATTTTCATCTCATAACTCTCCTCAGCTTCATTTACCAACCCCCATTGGTTCAGGTAGTCAGCTCCTTGCTCACTCCATAACATAATAATTTTTATACTTTGGTCCCCACCCCTGATGTCCTTCCCAGCTCTTTTGACTGTTGTCCACAGGTCATGAAGCTGTAATTCAAGCACATAGCTTTCACAACCTCTGACAAGCTTGCTGTCTTTTCTCTATGCCCCCTTCCAGATTGAATAGTAATACTTGAATCATGTCTCAAAAATACTACTTACCCCTTTGAAGATTTGGGGAATATGTATCGGATGCCTCCTGGGTCACACAGATGTTTTATCAAAGGTTGGAGGTACATCCATCAATAAGCAAAGGCAAATCCCTGGCCACCAAACACTTAGAGTCCAGTGTGTGAGACAAACACATCAACACATCATTTGAATTAGAAAACTAAGAAATGCTTATGAGAAACAATCCTGAAAATAAGAACACCCAAGTCCTGAGAACTCAAGGCTATAATGCAGCTGGCATGAGGACTGGTGGCTGCTGCAAGTGGATAAACTGAGGAGGAAGAGACACAGCCCCTCGGGTCTCCTGGAAGCCTTTAAGGTTTATTTTAACTTGGGATGGTTGTGTTTTCTCATCATGGCCTTTCTAGTGGCCAGGGAGAAAGTATTCCATAAGCTACTCAATAAGCTTTTATGGGAAGATTTAGTGTATGCAGTGAAATATTATGTTACAAATATCAGTGGTCAGACTATATATATGGAATCAAACAAGAAGATGCATATATGACATGGAAATGTGCAAGTTAGGAGTTATTACAGTGTAGTTTGGTCCTCAGTAGGCTATGGCAGCATAGAATCATGGCTATAATTTAAGCTGTTAGAACCTGTCACTTCTGACTCCTCAGTCCTGCCATGGGGACTTTGGGTAGCATGTAGATCTTTGGGTGGTTGTTTCTTTTCTTTTTAATTCATTTTAATTTTATTAGTGTCTCTGTGTGTATGCATGTGCACGCGCACACACATGCACACATGTGCCTCTGTGTGGGTAATCATGAACTTGGAAGAGGAAGTCAGATCCTTAGAGCTTGAGTTACAGGCAGTTGTGAATCACCTGACACAGGGATTGAACTTAGGTCCTCTGGAAAATCAGAAAGTGCCCTTAAGTCATCTCTCCAACTCAAGCAATTGTTTCTTTATCAATGAAACAGGAAAGATAATGGTAACCACTCCTTTTATAAGTGTGAGTTAAAAAGAATGAAGCACTCAGTTCATGGTCATATTTCAGGGAGAAAGAAGTAGAATTATATAGATATGAAGGACTCAAGGTCCTTCATATCTATCTAGAATCAGATTGCTGAGGTTCAAAGCTGGATTCTGTTATATTAGCTATAAATCTCTGAGGTGGTATAGATGAACTTGGAGCTACAAACTTTATTTGGAATTTTTATAAAGGCTCAATCATATGTTCTTTTCTGTAGTGTTTTCATTGCACTGTAATAACCAAACTTATAACTCCTCCAGTTACACATGTGCAACACAGAAAATGAGATTAAGTAGAGAAATCCCGACATAAACCACACACCATTCAGATAGGGATTTGCTGCCACCTAAATTGTGAACAAACCTAGACCACATGCTCGTGCTGTTTCTCAGCACCAGCAACATGACTGAGGACAGTGTGGGGCTCTATTCAGTGTTTCTTGTATGTATGCGCTCCTCCATCTGCCCTGATGAGACATGTGCTCAGCTGTCGGAACTGGCCTGCAGGGTGGACTAAGGTTAGAGCTCAAGACTTCCAGTACAGAAAGGGTCCCAGAAAAGAGTTTGCAAAGCTCCACTGCCTGCAACATTTAGCACTAGAGAGAAGAGGAGGGGAGGTCTCCTACAGCCATGCCGGACTTGTGCCTCACACAGAAGGCACGTTCTTTGTCACTGGCTGACAATAGAGAATGTAAGATAGGATGGGGTACAGATACATTTCTTTATCCCCAAATCATAACCACCAAAGGGCAACTGCTTGAGTAGCTGACCAGCACTTTCTAAACTACAACAAGAGTGACCAGAAAGTGGGAAATAGTAAATACTCATTGAATTAACTGTAATAATCATTTCTTAAACATTTAGCACGGATGCCAGGCAGGTTCATCTAATTTCACTGATCCTCTCATTCATCTCATGTAAGAGTTAACGTCACCGTAATTTGACATCTGGAGAAACTGGGACTCAGACAAACTCAAGTCATCATGATTCATCTTGTCTTTAAACCCCAATTCTTTTCTTTGTTCTGAGACATCAGGTGTCTCACAGAAGACAGGCTGGCCTGGGATTTGCCATGTCTTCTGGCCTCCCTGGAAGAGTAGGACAGAGTGGTGAAAAACTTGTCTGATAACCAGCTAAGTCTTTAAGGAAAGACAAGAATTTCTCAGTCCAATGCCACTGGACTTCTTGGGCCCTTCTCCCTCAGTTAAACCTGCTAGGCCCAGTCAAGACCAGATCATTGCCCTGTAACCATAGTTCTGATACAACGGTATGTTCTTCTGTCTGTTTTCATGGAACACAGAGCAGGAGGTAATTCTAACTCAACTACTCACTGGTCTCATGACCTCAAACAATCACATTTTTATCCCTTTTCTTGCAATGTAAAAACCTAGCCATGTTTAATCTGAAGACATAGTGAGGAATATAAATAGAAAATGAAACAAAGACAGTGAAGAATACAAAGTATCACAGACTTGATTAGTAAGCTGGAAGCTACTAACAACTGGTGTTTGCACTGTGACTTTATCTGAAGGACTAAATCTGGTCATCAGCTAAGTGGAGAACTCAGGATGACAGCTGGTTGTGTGCTGCTGACAGTGTGGAGTGTACCAAGAGGAAGGACCGGGACTCTCTCCACCTCACAGTGTTCACAGCCCATAATGGGCTCCCCGAACCCCACTTGTTGAAAGAAAATCTGATGTGTAGGGCACACACCATTGTTACGTTTCCAAGCCTGTAACTCTATGATCAGACTTCTGCCAAAGTAAAACTTCAAGAAAACATAATGGTGCTTACCTGCTTGGAAGATGGTCAGGTTTGAGGTACTAGTACAGAGATGCTACTGGCCTGAATTACAAAAGGAGAGGTGTGTTTATGCATGTTATAATGACGTATTTTTATTGTTGCTGCTGGTGTTTCAGTTTATAGTTGCCTGAAGACCCAGAACTCCTTATATTTGTTAATATATGCTTGGTAATAGTATGAATAATACTCAGAAAATTTCAGTCATGCTTTTAAGTGGGGTGACTTCAGAAAATTGTATAAATTTCTTCTATTTATTTATATATTCTAACTATGGTTTCAGTATAGTACCATGCTCCACTTAGGTGATTTGCTTAGGAACATGAAAAAACAAAAGAAAAACAAAAAATCCAATAAACAAAGAGCCACAACTTACAATAGTTTCACTTCCATACAGTTTTCCAGGTGCCAATGTCCCTGTCTCAACCAAAAGCTAGAAAGGGACATAGAGAAAATGGCACGTGCCCTGCCAGAAAGAGGAACATGGCACTTACACACTTGAACTGGTGCAATGCTGAATGCTCTGACTGTACTCTTACACCTAGAACAGATGTTCAACAGAGGCTCAGTGCTTCACCCATTTCACAGACAAAATGGAGACAGACAGCCACATCCTGCAAATGGCTAGTATTGGAAGCCATAATGAACTAGACTCAAAAATACTGCACATTTAGTGTGTCACTGAACTTTATAGCATGAAGTAGCATCAGTCTGAATGTATTGGCATGCCTCTATACTACATCTTTCTCTGTGTATGTATTCTATGTACATGACGGATACAGTATGTAGTATGTTTACATGTGCTAGTAGCATCAACTTTGCAGATGTTTACAGAAAAGCAAATGGCTTATAGTGGGTAGAAGATGCTAGGTACAATGATTGGGATACCTGTCTGTGATACCAGCATGCAGGAGGCTGAGTCAAAGAGATTGTGAGTTTCAGATCAGCCTGAGTTAAATAGCGAGATCCTGCTTCAAACAAAACAGACAGCAACATAAGCAAAAGAGGAAAATAAGACAAAAGCATGAATAAAAATTTCTTTTACTTGTGGGTGTGGTCTGAGATAGGCTTAGTTATGATGCAGTTACTATGTTATACTTAGAGACATTTTTGTACCAAATACTAGGACACCCTAGTATTGTGCTTTTGAAAGCCAGGATGAAAGAATATTTGTTATCAATTAGTTGAGTTATTGTCAACTTTATCCCTGTTTGTTTTCTATAATCAGAGTCGTTTGTACATTAGAAAGGCTCAGTGTACTAACAACAACAACAATAGCAGAAATAATAGCAAGTCCCTTATGGATATAGTTGAAGTTTTTATCTCAATGACCTCTGGGTGTTTCTGAAGAGAATCTGTACTTAAAAATTATAGATCTCTACTGCTGTTCTCTATTCTCCAACACACTGTGGTCACCATTGTGAAAGATGGGGAGGGGTATGGAGACTTGACCCTAAGTCCATCAAAAACTTCAGAACACTGTGATGTGGGAAGATGTCTGTGACATTCCTCATTGTAGCCTGGGTCCCTAGCACAGAGGTCTACGCACATAGCAGGAGTGCAAAACAGGGGTGCTGGACAGATGGCTAGATGTGTGTGCAAGGATCCTTTGCGCTCAGTCTGCTTCGGTCATCTGAGTTTATGGTGCATCCAAATGGTGAGGTATGGCACTGGCTCTAATGTAAGTATCTCAGAACAAGCAGCACATGAATTCAGATGCTAATTATCTCAACTATGACTCCATCTCTCCCATGCCCCTGCACGCTAAGGCCTCTCCTCTTCCCACAGCCTCAGCTGTGACACATGGGCTTGTGATTTTCTCCCCTTTCCTTTCATTCTCCTTTTAAATCAGCTGACTCTGTTGTTCAGCAAGTGCTACATATGCAGAGAAACCCTCACTCCTCTCCCCCCGCCCCACCAGAGTACTCCTCTTCCTCTTCTTCCTCCCTCAGCTCTCTCTTCTGACTTCAGAGAACTCTCCAGTAGCTTTTTCAGGGATCAGCTGCAGGCTAGGTCTCCTGTGAGCTGTGATGTCCTGGGGAAAATTGAATGGGGTGGGCATGGGGGTAACATGAATTGGGTGGAAAGGGGGAAGCACATCCCAATCCAACTTAAACTCTTTTTCTGCAGTCTGGGTTTGTCCTGGTTTCACCCTCACGCTTTGCTATATTTCAAGCTCAGAATGGGGGCAGTGCAGGAGAAGGGGCCCACATATGGGTGCCTGAGTCACACTGGCTCAGCGATCCCAACCCTGCACTAGAAGGCCGGTCTGTGCAGCTGGCCTTGCCTCTCGTCTTGGCCAGTGAGCAGAGAGGCTCCAACTGGGGAAGCTCAGAACAATCCCAGGGCCTCTTGCTGGGGTGGCTCTGGGCAGCTGTGTGCTGTTTTCCCTGGCCTTTGCAGTTTGAAGCCCTTGAGTCTCTCGGGCGCATCTGCAGGCCTGTTAGCTTCCCTTCAGGACACAAGATGAAGAACCTAGCTGCTCCCAAGTGTCTAGGTATCACTTCAGTTGAATTTGTTTTTCCAGAAACAAAGTTCTTATGATCCCCACTGGGATGTTCTGGGTGGCAGTTTTGGGGTTCACAGAATCCAGTTCCTATTTTTCCTTCTGGAAGGATCCTAGATGTGACTTCTCTTCCCCACCCTTTTAGCATCCTCTTCACTTCTTGCTATACTTGGAATATTAACCTCATGTGTTTTTAAAACTGACTCATTTCTTTATTCCTCTATTTTTTATTTTTGGTTAAAATCAATGATTTCAAAATGGAAATTTATATCACTACCGGTAAGTGGGAAGCCAGAATTACTTGCCATAAATATAAAATAACTCTAAAAATCAATACAGCATAAACAAAACAATTTTATAACATTCTCTGCAGACGTTGTTACCTCTGAAAGCTTTCAAACCAGAGCTTTTCTTACTTTCATTTTTTTCAGCTAATACACAGGAACATAGTCATACATATTAATGAGGTATAACATAACATTTGCATATATGTATGTATTGTTATAGTATTCAAATCAAGGCAAACTTATCTAAATCTTATCATGTATCAGAAAAGCTTTTTACCCCTTGTCATAACCCTTACATTTGAGACCCCACTCCTTCAAGATGAATGTGTCCTACAAAGCGACAACTTGCTGTGTGTTGGGAGAGATGTGAGGACCTACTCTGGGCCAGTGTCCAGTGAAACAACCGTCGGTCTGCCCTGTGCTTTGCTTGGTCTTTCCACTGAAACAGACGCCCTGGTAATATTTTGTCCAGGTCACTCCAGCCTGAACCAAGAAGGGAGCAAATCATTGCCTTGGGCTCAGCTTAAAACTTCCTGACTCCAAAACATCACACACACCCCAGTGCTGTCCCAAGTTATATACTGAGGAGCATTCTGTGTATGGTGTGCTTCTCCTACATGTTTTCTGCTTCATTACATAGTTTGGACATATGACTGCTGCATATAAAAAACAAAATAAGAATAATGGTTGGGAGTTGAGGGCCAAAGGCACGAAAGAGAATCTCTACTCACCATTTAATGCTCCCTAGACACCATCCCTCACCCAGGGCCACTTTGAGGTGAATCCCATAAGCATCTATAAAGTTGCGCCTTTTTATTTATTTTTAATTTTGGAACTAAAATGAAGTGAGGTCAGACTGGTTATTGATCAGTCTTGTTTTAGAGTCACAGGTAGATTTTCTGGCCTCTTCGTTGGCATGCTTGCAGCTCGCATAGAATATCCCTCAAACCAGAGAGAGAGAGGGAGAGAGAGAAAGATTCTTTAAGGTTCCTTTAAAGATATACTTTTTTTTGAACCTGGATTAGATATCTCCTAAAACACTCACCAAAAGAAGCCTTTTGTTCTGCTTTTGTTCTGTCTGTCTTATGTGGCCCTATACTTTGATATCAGATGGTACTCAATCTTCTCTGTGCTGAGTCCCATTGCTCCAGTGTTTTAGTTAGGATTTCTGTTGCTGTGAAGAGACACCATGACCATGACAACTCTTATAAATGAAGACATTTAATTGGGGTGGCTTACAGAGGTTTAGTCCATTATCATCAAGGCAGGACATGTCGACATGCAGGCAGCCATGGGGCTGAAGAAGGAGCTGAAAGTTCCACCTCTTGATCCACAGGCCACAGGAAGTGAACTGTGTTAGTGGGCATTAATTGAGCATAGGAGACCTCAAAAACCACCCCACAGTGACACACTTCCTCTAACAAGACCATACCTACTCCAATAAAGTCCTAATAGTGCCACTCCCTATGGTTGCTATTTTCTTCCAAACTACCACACGCACACTGGTGGCCTTCCTCATTTTCTTCATGACAATAATAATCTCATAGATTTACAAAGGACACTGTGATATTCTACCAAATCCTCAGTGACCATACTTATGAAAGCTTAGATGGGAGTGAATGGCTCCAAATCTGATCCCAAGTAACACCTAATTCCAGGATACCAGACCATAAGATCTGAATTTTTCCAATGGCTTTTGAGCTGTGTCTAACACATCAGAGAGTTGCCTGCTGAAGGAACAGGAATGAGAGTCAGGGGTCAAGGGATGAACCCTGGCTCTTCAGTGACTTGATCTTCAACCCTAGCGAGTCTCCTTTTCTGTTTCTCACAGCGATAAACCGATCTGGGCTGGTTTTCAGAGCTATGATATTAAATGCTAAGATGCTCTGGGGTGAGAAAGGAGTCACACAAAAGACAAATTCAACTTCCAGAAGGGGTACTTGTGCCATTTCCTGCTATACTCAAGCCTTTCTCCTGTATTTGTGGGAGAGAGATTCTTTAGGGATAAGTGATTTCTGTTTAAATAAAATAGTTTGGAAAATACTCATTGCCTTCGCACATAGGCATTCCAGTTTCCCAAAAGAAAATACAAGCAAAACAATATTCTCTTAGTAAGAATGACTACTGTAGATGAGAACTTTGAGATAGTGAACACAATTGTCTTCTTCATTTATGTGAGTACATATCCCTTGTTGGAATAATCCTAGAATCATTGGTTCCAAGAGAGTACAGTGTATCAACTTGGGCTTCTGTGAGCTACCAGGAAAAGTAAGGAAAGCCTGAATGATGTTTGTTTCTTTGAAATTACAATGGTGTATATGTATATATAATCATATTATATATATTATGTCCTTAGTTTATCTCTATACATGTATATATATATATGCTTGTATGTATATATATATATATGCTTGAGCCAAATGTTTGCATATACATTCATATATGTATAGCATGTACAGAGAAATGTCATGCATATACAACATAGACTATTTGAGAATCAGTTGGAAACATCTTTATGGGCAAAGTAACAAACTTAATTAGAACATCATCTTACTTTCTTCTGCCTCATTCTAATATCTTTTCCCATTTTCTTAGAATCTGAAATGAGAAACTCCTGGCCCTCACAGGCTAGTCTAATTTCTTTCTCCTATCTGAAGTCTTGTCCCAATAGGCTATCGTAGGCCTCCATGGAGAGTGAGGACTAAAGTAGAATGGCCGCAGTGGGGATAAGGCAAGGGATGAGAAGCAGAATCCTTAGAACTTGGCTGATGAATGTATGCACATATGGAGGCTGCTGCAAGAGAAACTAGAATGGACAGAGGGCATGGATTCTTGGACATTCCCCAAATTAAAAAGATTATAGAGGAAGCAATTCCAGAGACAGCATGGCTGAAAGAAATAAACCCACAAAAAGTCATGAAGAGTGAAGACTTCAAAGATATGGAGTCTTCATAGACAATGGCTTGTCTTATGGAAGGCAAAATCCATACTTCCCCTAATCAAAGACCTACATGAAACATTAAGTGGGAATTATGGGTAGTGGTAGAGGAGAGGGGAGAGGTATACTTAATTTTTTTCCATCCTATGTTTTCAGTAAAAGATGAGTTTAAGGGGACATATAAGATTGGAATGAGAGAAAGCTAATTTAGGTCAACTATGACACTACATTCTGCAGTGTGTGGTCCGTTTAAATCCACATCACCGTGGAGAGCATGTTAATAATGCACACACAAACACAGATACACACACACACACACACACACACACACACTGTTTTTTTTTTCAACACAAGCTTAAGTAGTACTTATTAAGTAGCCCAGACTAGCTTCAAACTAACAGTCTTCCTTCAGACTGGTAAACAGTTGTTTAAGGCATGGACCACTACAGCTGGCCCCAGGGTGATTTTTAGGTACATAGCATTGGAATCCTGCCTGGAGTGAGACTCTTCCTAAAACACTGAAACAAAATATATGCTTTTGTCAAATCCCTCATAATTTTGAGTTTTCACTCCTTCTGGCTCCGTGGTCCATGTTGTTTCATGTAAAAAGCAGGAAGATTGTTTCACTGGACATCTTGTCTGTCTCGAATCACAGTGAGCACCTCTCCTCATTGTACCGTAAAAGTTTTAACTATTCATATGGAGTCTGAGGCTTCTTCTTTTCCTGGAAGCAGAAGGACCTTGGAGGTCCAGACAGCTTGAGTCCCAGCCTACTTTACCTTCCAGCAGGCAGGAACTTTCTTTGTCGAGGGCAAGAATTGTCGACTAGCTCTTAGAGTTCTTAAGTGGAGGGAATAAGGTCATAAGTAAGAAAGCTATTTCAGATCTGCCAGGCTTCTTCTCATCAATGAAAGGTCAGCCAGCATCTTTGCCTTCCAGCATTTAAGGATTCATCTCTGGCCTTTTCTCTGCCACCTCCTCATCCATTCCATTGCCACTTTTAGAGAGTGAATGAGCTTCCATTGACTACTATAAGGCATAGTTTTGACGACCTCTGTGGGCCAAAAGCTCAACAGGTCATTGTTTTCAAGCCATGGAAGGCAGAGAATGCAAACCTTACCTTCCCAATACTCCCAGCAAGTAGTTCTTTATGTCTATTGAGAACCATGACTACCACAGGCAATACAAAGTTGACATCTTTGCCCTGTGGATGAGGGTGCCCCCATGCAAATGGATTCCAAGTGCTGGGACCTGGGCAGAAATCTAGGTCTGAGACATTATCTGGTCACTTAGCAACCATCCATTTCTGTGATTTCAGTAGCAAGTATCTCAGGGGACACAGTGAGGATTATAGGAGGAAGAGGAGGAGGAGGAGGAGGAAGATGATGCAGAAGAGGAGGGAAGATTCAGCCTTCTGTGGTCTGAAGAAGCTAATGAGTCGGAATGGAATTAAAATAAGAATATTCCATGTGAAGTGTGTGTGGGGGGGTGTGTGGGTGTGAGATACCTATCATTACATTTGCACTGGGTAATTAGTCATATCATAAGCAAAAGTAGAAGGTAGGAAGCCTCTATTCACAATTGGACAAGAACAGAATCTTAAAGGTGGTGTGAAAAATAATGTTAATAATTACAACAGAGATAGCACAGCAAGCTTTGAATGTTGTTAGGAAAGTTCTCCTGGAGAGGAGACTTAGATAGAAATGGGCTTCCAAGAGAGACCTGGAGGCACACAGAACAGGCTTCTTTATGAACCGCTCAGTTATCTGCCATGGCAGGATTATGGGGTCCCCTGGTCTTCTTCCTACTCTGAACCAGACTCCTTTGGAAAAGTTACAGGTCCCTCCCTCACTGCAGGAGTCATCTTGAAAAAGGGCATCCCTCCCTCCTGCTGCCTGGATTGAGCAAGAAGCTGGACACGGGGCGAGGCAGCAGCAGCTGTGAGTCAGACTGTCCCCGCGCAGGCGCAGGCTCCAGCCTCAAGCTTGGGGCCCCAGTTGGGATAGAAGTTCTCTTGCGTTCATTTGCTGAAAATGGTCTGTAGAGCCAAATGTTGCTCAGTGCTGCCCTGTCTCACTGGGAATGATCTGAACTGTTATGTCCCTGTCCTGACTTCCATTCCTCTTTTCCTTCCTCCCGTCCCCCACCCTCCCTGTCCTTACCTCCCATTTTCTTTTGCTTTTCTTTCTGCTTGGCCCCATTTGTTTTGTTCTCCTCTGCTTTTCCTTTTTTCCTGCACTACCCTCTTCTCCCTGTGTTTTCTGGTTTGTGCTGGGTTCCAGGAGACCCAGGCCTATGCCGTACAGCAGTGGCTTTCTATGCTTTCAGACCCGCTTCCGCCAACCCTCCAGAAAAACAGTGTGGTTAGAAGGTGCTTGAGAGACAAAGGCCCATCGCCATTTCTCCCAGAATCACCTGTTTCAGCTGTGCATTTTTTCATGGATTCTTTAAAGGAAATAGTTCTTAGGGATCTCAGCATTTAGCTATCTACTAAAAACCCTCTAAAAATTTTACATTGCCTAGACTCCCCCAACATACCATATGAGACTAATTTCATGAGAACTTATCAAAGAGTGTCCCAGGCTGTAATGTTTTTTAAAAGCTCTCTCAACTGATGATCCTGCGCCACCAGGGTGAGGAAGCATCACTTCAGAGACAGCTGCCTTTTGTTAAGAGGCAGAAAGACAAGAGCACTGAGGTCCAAAGCTGGTAAAAGGGACATACTCGCAGTGAGTCAGTGAGGACAGAACGAGCACCACTCCTCTTGCCATCTCTGGCCCCTTGGCCCCAGGCTTCAATCACCTTAAGCAAATGCCAGGGCCTCCAGTGGAGCCAGGCAAGAGAGCAGCCTCCTGACTCTGCCAGGACCTGGCGTAGAGGCGAGGCCCAAACACAGCCCCATTAAGTCAGGCAGTGCCTTACGGGAATCACTGCTGGCTCTGCCTTAGAAAACAAACAGAGTTCTTTGGCTTTTGTTGGCTGCATCCCGTAGCTGGGGAGCTCAGAGGGGAGCACCTAAGGACGCAGGTTTGCTGCTCCTCTCAGAGGCAAAGTGGGACCGCCAGGGGCAAGACCAGAGACAGGTGGGCAGAACTCGGGGGTGGGGGTGAGTCAGGAGTGCATGCTTCCCCACAGCTGCTGCCAAGAGGCGCCTGAGAATACACCCCACACAGAGGCCAATGCCTACAGGGGTGAGAATCCAGTGCCAGAGCCTAGCCTGGGTGGCAGCTTAAAAAAGCCTGCCCCCTGACCTGCCTCCACACAGACCCTCTCAGGGGCATCCAAGCTCTAAACCTTCCTCCCACGGGTATTTGCCACAGTGGAAAGATACTACAGGTGGGAATCTTACTTTTAGCTGTATTCATGGAGAGCTCTCTATGTCTTAAGCATTGTTGTAAATTATTTATTCAAAACACATGTGTGGATTCTTCACAGACGACTATGGAGGGAATATCAACTTTTTTAGAAGAGAAGAGAGAAATCACGGAGATGAAGTCCTCTGCCCTAGGCACACTGGTCCATAACGGAATCACTACATCATTCAGACTTGAGCCAGCTTGATGTCAAAGCTCAGCTTCAGCTACTGCAGAACACTTTTTTCATATGAATGAATCAGCTGACCTGGGTTGGACTCTCACTGGTTCATGCCATGCCATGTGATTTAACATATTAGGTCACCTCTCTGAGCATCAGGTTTTCCTCTGTAAATTGATGCTTTCTCTTCCTATTTTCTATGATGGGTCTGTAAATCAAACAAAAGTTGGACATGAAAAAAGAGATTAGTAAATAGCAAAGGGATATATACACAAATGCAAGAGATTATTGTTGTTATCACCAAACACAGCTGTGTCCACATATGGGGAACCACCAGCCCTGATACACCTGTCCACACTTGTGACCTTGGCTGTTCTTGGCAAACTCTTTGGTTCCCAAGGACTAGAGTGCAGCAGAGGAAAGGAAGAGGGAAAATAATAAGAGCATGTTTATAAAATACTTTACATCTCCAAGATGAAAGTTTCTAGATAAACATCATACCACATAACCACAGTAGATTAAATGCTGTATTCCTACCACCGCCACATGCCTTCTTACAGACACTCTTAGAGAACCCATGAGCCACTTCATCAAGTGCAGAGAATAGGAGATTTGGAATTTGTGACAAGAATTTAATTTTTACTCTTTCTAAGTGTCAAAAGACCGGGAGAATTTAATAGCTCAGGCTTTCTCATCTTTGATTTTCTTATCAGAGTTGCTGTGTGTGTGTGTGTGTGTGTGTGTGTGTGTGTGTGTGTGTGTGTGTGTAAGAGAAAGAGATGGGAGAAGAGGAAACTGATGGTTGTAGCATCAACTAAGCAGGTTTCTATACATACCTCTGGTATAGAACCCACCATCCTTCATGCTGTTTACTTCTTTGCATGTCCATCTTCCTAATTCTAATGTAAATTCTAAAATAGAACAGCTATATTTTACCTTGAAACTATTTTTTGAATGCCACTTTGAGGACTAAGGACATGGGGCAGTTGGTAAAATTCTTGCTATCTAAGTACGAAAACCCAAGTTTGGGTGTGCATCACCCATGCAGAAAACTAGACACCATATCCCTTATCTGCAATCCCAGTGCTGGTGAGATAAGGCAGGTGGATCCCTGGAGCTCATTGGCAGTAGAGCCTTCTTGTATCAATGATCTACAAGTTCAATGAGATCCTGTCTTAAGAAATGTGGTGCATGGCCGAGCAGATGGTTCAGTGGTTAAGAGCATTGGTTGTTTGTTCTTCCTGAGAATCATAGTTCAATTCTTAACACTATATTGGATCACAGTAATCAGTAACTCAATTCCTATGGTGTCAAATATTCTCTTCTAGACTCTGTGGGTAGACATACAGCAGGCAAATCATACATATACATTTTAAAATCATAAGGTGCAGAGAGATCTAGGAAGACATCCAATGTTTGCTTCTGGCCTTCACATGCAGTCATATAAATGTATCAATACACTATCCAACAATAACATCAACACTCTCAATAATGATTTTAAAATGTCACTTTTCGCTCTTCTCTAGTGTTCTTTAACAAGAATGCAGATGTGCTTTGTTCTAACTCAGTGTAAATCCAACACACAAAACTCACGATCAGGAGCCCTTACTGAGCTGTTCCCATCCTGCCATTCATAATTTATCTCATCTTAGGCAGCTGAGCTCATGTGTCTGGGACATACACAGCTGAGCATCTTATCATGGGCAGATGCCTGCCCGGCATGTTCAAAGCTCTGAGTTCATTACCTCAAAAAAAATTTAAAAAATAAATAAATAAATAAAAATAAACAGGACAAGGAGAGACAGATTTAATCTGACTCAGTTTCTCCATTTCTGAGATGGGAATGATTTTCTTTGCTACTTTTTCTTGATCTTTCTAGGGAGATCAGATATGTTTCCAGTAGTATGCTAACAGTAAGCATTGGGAAGTAGAATGTAATGTACTTTATAATAGGAACTCATTGTACATGAAATAATGTATTTAATTGTAGTGTCGTTTCTGTTAGGTTTTGACTTCCAATTTTTAAACCGTTTATACACCATCATGTAAGACCCATCTTTAGTCTTTACTGATGCATGAGACTTCTCAAGCCTTACTATCATCTATCTCTGCTTTTGCCAAGTTGCTGCTGTGTTTATCTCTTTGTTGAATCCCCTCATACCCATTTATTCAGGGAAACACTGCTTGAGAGTAAATAAGCAAACTGGAAGTTGGATCAGCACCTCATGCCCACTGTCCACTCTGGAGCTCAATGTATTTTAGTGTAAAATACAGAGGTATTTACATGAAAATAACAACCTGATAGACTATGCTTTATAGTCTTCGTCTTATAAAGATACAGACCAGCAGAGACTTATGTAGGTACAAATGGTTTCTCCACATTCACTCAATAATAAGTTCTGTTTTACTGCCTGAATTATGTCATCTCTGTGTCTTCATTTCCTATGCTTAAGAAGTGCTTTGCTTATACTCGGTAGTCAAAAAATCCTTATCTTTCTAAAAGCAATTATGTGCAGAATTGTTTAAATACTTTTTCTACCCAAAAAGTGATCATTTGAAAACTACATTTTAAGGAATAATTAATTTGTTTTTATAGATCCTTAAGTCATAATTTTCAAGTGAGTTTCTTTGAGAAGTTAAGGGACCTACAGATAATCCCAGAAGATGACAAACTGAACAATAGAATTGCTGACGGACAAAGTGTGAGGGCTACAACTTCACAGCCTTCTACCTGCATGGAAGATGAATAAATAAACTTTTTAAAGGTGGATTTTATTGCATTGGGAATGTTTTTATGGCAAAAGGGGACGTGGGTAGCTGGACCAGGAGCCAGCCATGGGCATTCTCACCCAGGATCTTCTTGTGCAGAGTCCGAAATGCACGAGGCAGAATGTTTCTGTGGCGGGGAGAATGAGGGAATCCCTCTGAAGCTTGTTTATGCTTCGTGACTTTTTATATCCTTAAAAGAACCACAAAAATGTTTCTTAGATTCGTCTTCTCTGCCATGTCTCCCACTGATTCAGCTCCTGGAAAACTGCTCTTGTGTTTGGTGCTGTGGTCTGAAGGCCTGACTCCCAGCAGATAATCCAAATTGTGACCTACAGTGTCAGAAGTAGGATGTCTATACGCTTCTACCAGGTTCCATGGTAAACTTCTGGTATCCCTAAGAGCCCGTAAACAAAAAGGCCCATGACAAAAAATGCATAGTTGTAGGGAATGTAATCAAACTGTTAAAATCACATGAAATCCGTGTAAATAGGGGAAGAAGATCACTATTTCTTCTTTTTCTGGCATGTGTAAAACTGCCAAATAACTTATAAAAAGGGGGAGAAAATTAAGGTGGACCATTTCAGATAAAGGCCTGCTATTACTGTGTCTAAGATACACATGTCTTTTGTCAATGAGATATTTTATGTCAAGAATCTTTTGGGAACAGTGGAATGAAAGTGCTATCACAAGGGAGTCACTCAATTACATGTAGAAGACTTCTGGCTCATTCTGACCTCCTCCTCCCAAACATCTAGGGACACTCAACTTTTTCATTCAGATATCTCTAGACACAGTTTGTTCCTTAGTATGCTTGTTTCATTCGAATTTCCAGTTTGCTTCATCAAAGCATACAAAATATCTGTCATAAAGTGCCTCATGAGTCTTAAAAAAAAGCAGTCTCTTCCCAAGAACCTCTGTGGGAGGTTTGGACATTGCTACCTCGTCCCCTCTCTCTCTCTATTAGAACTCAGTTGTGCCATGTTCTAACAAGGAAACATTTGAAGGCTTTATTCATCTTCCACAGCTCATGTTGGCTTTGTGAGGGCCAGTGACAATGACAAGGTCTGACCTCTTTCTTCATCATCATCAATGAAGACATCAAAATAAACTTCTCAGATAACTCTGATATGAGTAGATTTGTTTGTCATCAGATCATAACAAAGATCTGAGAAACTTTGATAGCTTCAAATTCACATGACTGGAAATCAAATTCCACCTTAATATTCACCATCTGTGTATGATAGCCATTATTCCAGAGAGCACACTAGAAAATGGGGTAAGGAAAAGAAAAAGTATTGCCTTAAGGAAATATATTTTAAAAGCACTCAACAATCATTCTATGTAGTAGAACTCCTAACCTTTTAACCAATTTTGAGACTTTTCGTTAGTGATAATTTGTTTGAAAACCATGAAAGTTAGTGAGTGTGCCAAGCTACCTTTATGCTTGAATCCCTAAACTTAGAAGTATGAAGAGCCTCTCTCATAGCTTTTCCATTATTTCTATCAACAAAAGAAAAATCCTTATAGATGTCTTAAAATATTATTTTATTAAATCTTTGATAACTTCATACAAAATATTTTGATTATATTCACCCACCCTACCCTCCCAGATCCACCCTACCTTTCTACCCAACCAGCTTAATGTTCTGTCTTCTCTGTCTTTCTCTCTTTCTGTCTCTCTCTCTCTTTTACACACACACACACACACACACACACACACACACACACACACACACAC
>NC_022016.1:4922040-4927328 GCF_000317375.1 Microtus ochrogaster
TCTCTCTCTCTCTCTCTCTCTCTCTCTCTCTCTCTCCTAACAGTTACCAGTTGCCAATAGTACTTCAGATATGGGTGTGAGTTAGTGCCCATGTCCACCCTCTCCATCCTCATATTTTGTCTGGCTTGAGTTTGTACAGGCCATGTGCACAATGTCACTATCTCTGTGAATTCATACATGAAAACTAGCCTATTGTGCCCAGCACTCTGTCTCTTACAGGCTTTCTGCCCTCCCTTCCCCTAAGCTTCCTGAGCTTGTGGTGAGGGGTGTGATTTAGGGTTGAGTACTCCATCGTCTTTTATTCTCTGCACAGTTGTGGATCTCTGTGATGGGAGTCCTTTCCTAGAAGAAGAAGAAGATTCTCTGACAAGGGCTGAGACATAATTTATCGGTATAATATTAAGTCATTAGGAGTCTGTCTTATTAGGGTTTTTATTGCTGGGATAAAACACAATTATCAAAAGCATATTGGAGTAGGAAGGGTCTATTTCATCTTATAACTTGTGTTCAGTTCATCATCCTGGGAATTCAGTGCATGAACTCAATCAAAGAAGGAGCCTGGAGGCTGGAGCTGATGCAGAAGCCATGGAGGGGTGCTGCTGAATGACTTGCTCTTCATGACTTCCTCAGACTGTTTTCTTATAACATCCACAATCACTAGCCTAAAGTTGGCACTACTAACAGTGAGTTGGGCCCTCCTACATCACTCATCAATCAAGAAAATGCACTATAGACTTGCTGAAAAGCATATCTTCTGGAGACATTTTCTCAATTGAGAGTCCCTCTTCCAAATTACCTAAGCTTGTATCAAAGAAAACAAAACAACAACAAAGTACTTGAACAGTATAGAGTCAGTTTACTATTATACCCATTTTGCAGAATAACAGCAGCAGTTTCTCCCCTAGAACCCATGACTTGTTTAGCCACAGGTTCTTGACCCTGATGATTATACCCCGTATGTGTTCCATCTTGTGGAGTGGGCCTTAAATCCAATCATAAAGTGTATAATTACTCCTCTAGTGTCCATGCCACTATTCTCACCCATAGGCATATCTTGCCCAGATAGTCATCACTGGAGCTCAAGAGTCCACATTTGGGTAAGGCTACTGATGGCTTTTTTCCTCCATTGATGGACACAGCCCCTTCCAGCACTGGGGCAGCTTGCCATCAGTTCAGAATCTGCTTAATTTCTCCATGTTTTATAATCTCAGTGGATGGTGTCTTCTGCAAAGGAGTTCTGCAGACATTACAGGCTATGGCCATTGCATTTGGTTACTGTGTAAAACTTGACAGTAGGTTTGATTACAGACTTTCTTTATAGTAGTTCTCTAGGAGAGTGAATTAAATTTAAAATTATACAAAATGCTAATTTCAGTCCAATACACATACTATATGAAGATTTATGTCTGGGGAAAGGTGTTTAGTTTTGGAACAGATAAATCAAAAGATAAATAACAGTTTTTTTAAAAGTAATAGTCATAAAACAATACATTGACAAATAAGACTCTTGGTATTCAATTATTCAAAAGTGTTATCTTTGGCTCCCAGAACTTATAATTTGGCTTTTCCATATTTTCAAAGAGTTTTTAATGTTATTATTAATATATATTAATTGCATGCATGAATGGGTTTCACTGTGGCATGTGTACACATGCAGGCATTGTCTTTTGTTTTTATCTACATCGACTACTCTCTCTAAACCTCCCCTCGTTCCGCTCCTCCAAATTCCCCTTCTCTCTTCTGAATGGTATGTATTACTTTCACGTTTGTCTGTGTTTTCATTTATTATAAATTCCACATATGGGAGCATATGTGTAACACCTCATTTCTGTGTCTAGCTGATTTCACATGATGTCATGATGACATGATTTCACATGATGGCATGATGACTTCTAGTGGCATCCATTTTTATGAAAATAATGGTTTGTTTTTCTTTGTTGTTAAATACTTCAGTATGTGAGAGAGGTTTTATTTGTCCTTTATTCTTTTGTTGTTTAGCATCTGGTTCTACAGGTCACTGATATAAATATTGCAGCAATAAATATGGGCATAAGATACTTCTCATGATGCTGGAGAGATGGCTACCTTGGTAAAAAGCACTGGCATCAAGGATCATGGCTAAAATTTAGTTTCTGAGGTTCACACAGTAGAAGGAGGGTACTGTTCTATGAACTTTGTAAAATTCCCCTCATACGCTTTTCCTTCTCCCTACACACTCCTGTGTTTTTCCTTTCATAACATATAGGACTCACAAATGGAAAACATGCTATTAGTCTTTCTGACTCATTCCATTAGATGTGACGATCAAAAAATATATTTTCAAACAATTGATAAAATTTAATTACTATTTATGGCTTAATAAAGCATCATTGTATATACTTAGCTACCTACCACTTTTTTTTTTTTTTTGGTTTTTCGAGACAGTGTTTCTATGTGGTTTTGGAGCCTGTCCTGGAACTAGCTCTTGTAGACCAGGCTGGTCTCGAACTCACAGAGATCTGCCTGCCTCTGCCTCCCGAGTGCTGGGATTAAAGGCGTGCGCCACCACCGCCCAGCTACCACTGTTTTTTTAATCTTGCCTGTTATAGACACCAAGGCAGATTAAATAAATTGGCCCTTGTAAATAGTGCTGCAAGATGTGTAAGTACCTCTGTGGTATGTTGACTTAGAGTTCTTGAATAATACCTAGAAGGGCTATCATTGATTAGGATGGTAGTTCTATTTTTCAGTTTTAGTGGAATGCCCATCCTAATTTCATTAATGGTTGCATCAATTTCCGTTCCCACCAGCAATGTGTAAGAGTTCCCTCCCCATCACATCCTCCCAGAAATTCCTATTGCTATTTGCATTTGTTGACTTGTTTGTATGGTAGGAGTTTTGTCTACATGTAAGTTTGTATACCACATGCATGCCTGGTGACCTTGCAGGCCAGATGAGGGTGTTGGAGTTCATAGGACTGGAGTAGCTATAGGTGGTTGTGGGCTGTCATGTAGATGCTATAAGTCAAAAGCAAGTCTTTTGGAAGAGCAGACAGTGCTCTTAACCAGTGAACCATCTTTCCTGTCCTGTTTCTTGTTTTCTTTATGATAGCCACCCTTACTAACGTAAGACAGAACTTCGATTTAGTTAATTTTTAATTTTCTTGTTGAATAAAGATGTTGAAGAGTCTTTCGTGTTTATTAGCCATTAGTACTTTGTACTGTCGATTTTATTAACATATTTATTGATTAGAATTTTGGTTATTTATAGGTTTTCATATATATATATGTATATATATATATACATATATATATATTAGATATGAACTTTATCAGAAAGTGGCAAAGTATAGTAGGAGGGCACTTGTTCATTCCTGGCTGACCAGACTCAAAATAACCACACAGAAACTGTATTAATTAAATCACTGCTTGGCCTATTAGCTCTAGCTTCCTATTGGCTAGCTCTTACATCTTAATTTAACCTATTTTTGTTAATCTGTGTATCACCACATCGCTGTGACTTACTGGAAATGTTCCAGTTCATCCGTTCTCAGCGGTGGCTACATGACTTGTCCTCTGACTCTGCCTTCTTTTTCCCAGCATTCAGTTTCATTTTCCCTGCCTATCTCTGTTCTTCCTGCTATAGGCTAAAAGGAGTTTCTTTATTCATTAACCAATAATATCAACACATATACAGAAGGACTACCATATCATCTTCTCTTGTCTGTCTAAATAAAATGGAAGGTTTTAACTTTAACAGTAAAATTACATATAACAAAACATGTATCAGTTACAATATTTATATCTACTTTATCTATCATCATAACTAAGGAAAACTATAACTATCTATTCTTCAACTCCATCAAAGACTCCAGAAGGATATAATATTACCTAAGTAAACCGGAAGTACATTGTAAGCAACTTCCAAAAACTCTAGAAATTACAGAGGCATCTCATTGCTTGGACAGTCACCCAAAGTTCTTCTGTATTGTTGGAGCATCCATATTATCCTGCAGAATGTCTGGCAGACTCTTTCATGAAGCAAGAACCCCAAAGGACCATCACCTTTAGGCAAGTTCAGCAATTATTTTTCTGTGGGTATTGCATATCCAATTCATACAGCATAGCATCAAGGAGTACAAGAAAGAGCAGTTTCTCACCCAAATGGCTAACCACCATCATAAGAAGCCTATTTGGTGCCCATCATCCTCTTGAATTAGCTTGGTGCTGTCAATAGCAGACATGTCTCACTGTCAAGAAAAGTCTTAAGTTCTTAAAACATTTTAAATGCCATATTCTGTATGTCTTTGAAAGATCTGAAGAATATCTATCCATCTGAAGTACATCTCTGTACAACTAGAAAATCTAACAGGACTACAAGCTTAACTATTATAGATGATTATCTATTAACCTATATTTCTTAATTATACATTGCATTTTTAAATGAACTGAACAAATACAACACCTTAATCAAGATCAGAAAAACATATACAATACAATTGACCTTAAATTTGTATCAATAAACCAAGATCCATACCAATGTAAATATCGATAGCATATCCCTTTTTAAATGTAAACAACATTTATAAACAATATTTGGGAATATGGGCAAAGGCGTATCCAAAGTGTTTCCTGATATTTGGTGGGCAAAAAAATTATTGGGGTATTCACAAAGACCTTTCAGGGGATCTTGGTCCATCAAACCACATTAGTCTGGAAGTATTATACAGGTTCTCATCTTCTGTGGAAACAAAAGAAAGCCTATTTTTCAAAGCAAAATATTCTTAGATCCAAATTTTAAAATCAAGATACCTCTAAAACATATATTTTGGTTTAGCTTAGCAGCCCATACAATGAGATGTCTCTCTGTACTTAGCTCATTCACAGTTAAAAATTTCAAAAAAAGCACAATAATATAGCCAGACTCTCTGTGTATATTTCATCTTTACATGTCTTGTTTTTACTCTATTACTTTTTAATATTTATTTTGTTATCTTTAGTTCTTTAATGTATGACTGTCTGTACTATGTCTCTTTAAAGACTTTGTTGGGCGCTACATGGTATCCCCCAGCTCCGCCTTCTTTCTCCCAGCATTCAGTTTAGTTTTCCCTCCACAGACTCCCCCCCCCCACAGACTAAGACAGTTTCTTTATTCATTAACCAATAAAAGGAACACATATACAGAAGGATGTCCCATATCAACAAAGGTTTGTTTTCCCTTTCTATTGATGGTTTATTTAAGCAGTTGTTTCTGGTGGTGTGCAGAGCTTTTTTTATTGAGAAAAGGAAGAAAAAAAACCAAGTTTCCGC
>NC_022016.1:4929298-4931289 GCF_000317375.1 Microtus ochrogaster
CTGGAACTCACTCTGTAGACCAGAATTACATCAAGTTCATAAGGATCTGGCCTTTCTCTGCCCCCAAGGGCTGGGTTTTAATGTATGCACCACCACCACTTGATTTTTCCTTCCTTCTTGTCTTCTTTTTCTTCCTCCTCATCCTCCTGTTTTTCATCCTTGTTTTGTTCTTTTTTACTATTCACTGTGTCCAGTTAGTACCGCCAATAAGTTCACCCTTAAGAGCACATTGACCACACCCTAAAACAATAATGATTCCCCCATCTTCTGAGGAGCTATCGGCAATTGCTAGCACTGGAGTAGAGAGATTCATTCTATGGCCTCATGGATATGTTTATTTGTTTCTTTGATATACAGAACCCCTTCTAGTATCTTATTTTGCACCACATTAGTGATCATGAAACCCTTTAGTTTGTGTTTACTGTGAAAAAAAATTCCCCTTCAGTTCTTCTGGACATAGGAATCTTGGTGGGCAGTTACTACCTTTCAGAATTTGAAACACATAGCACATGTTCTTCCAGTCCTTAGCATTTCTCTTAGAAGTCTTCTGCTATTCTCATGAGTTGGCATTGATGTGTAGTTTAATGCCTTTCTCAGCTTTGAATATTTTTCTTTGCTTTATATACAATATACATAGTGATTTAATGATATTGGGACTTTGGGAGACACGTTTCTAGTTTTATGTGCTTGGCATTCTGTATCCAAATGGCCATTTCTTTCCCATGTGTTAATTGTTATGTTTTTATTGAAAGAATTTGTCTACTGTCATCTTAAACTTCTTCCTTTTCTATGCTTGTGATTAATAAATTTTGGCTTCTATGGTGCCATAGTTCTTCCATATCCTGTTCATACTCCCTAACACTTACCCTGGCTGTTATACATCATCTGCCCACCACTGAATTCTATCTTCCAGTTGATCCACTCTGTTAATAAATTTTTCACTGGTTTTATTTGAGTTTTGAGTGCAACATTTACAAATTTATAATTTTTCAATATTTCTTTATTAAATCTCCCTCTTGTAGTTTGTTTTAAATATCTTGATTCACTAATAAGTTCATTTTGGTGGGTTTACTCGGGAGTTTATTCCTGTCCTTATATTATTTTGTTGACCATTTTTATAATTATTCTGCTGAATTCTTTATCTGGGATTTTATCTACTTACTCCCAGTATGAGTGTAGTACAGAAGGTAGAAATTGTAGGCTAAGATGGGGGTGGATGATGTCAAACTGTAGTGTCAGTAAGTTTTAATTTTAAGGGAGGGCACAGAAGGGGAGAGGATGGGAGGGAAAAACTGAGGAAGGGAGAAGAGACAGACAGACTCACTTATCTTAGCAATGGCAAATAACCATTTAGGAAAGACTCTTGATGAGCCAAAAGTACTTACCCGTAGAGGAAAAGGTCCCTCCATCCCTCGTGGTTCACTCTGAGAACCAGAAGCAAATGTCATAGATGTGAGTGAGATCTGACCGGAAGAACACCTTTAGGTACAGGAGAAAATCTCTGAATCAAAACTATTCAGAACGCAATGTTCCCTGCTATGGGCACATGTGCCAAGCCTGACTCAATGTTGTTCAATTCCAATACGTGGCTCATACCAGATTCCCAGCTTGTGGAAGACTGTATAGTTCTGATTCAGAGTTTTCCTATGACATTTGTTTGAGTTCTTAGAGTGAACATCGAAAGGAGAAAACACTCCAACTAGGGCTGAGCCCTCTACAATGGGCTCTGAGACTCTCCTACTGTTTCCCCAAGGTTCTTTCTGGGCTACTAAAATTAATGCTTTTCTTCTTTCAGGAAGCTTGTTGGGTGACTGCTCTCCTATTGTCTCAGGTTTCTTATCAAAAAATTCTAATTTCCCTCTCTCTCCTTCTATGTTAATATTGAAACCGCCTCTTCCTTTTTGACAAATATCCTTAAAACTGTATCTCAGCCTCCAGAGTACCTGGCTTTATTGGTTTGGGCTACCTTGCTGTCTTTTTTTTTTTTTTTT
>NC_022016.1:4931401-4932170 GCF_000317375.1 Microtus ochrogaster
TCTTATTGGTACTGTTTCATAGTGCATGCTCTTTCTTAGGCCTGGCACATAATTTAAAAGCTTTCTGTAAGAAACTCTCTTTGGTTTTCTAGTTTTGGAAACTAAAAGGTTGGCAGCTAGCTCTAAACTACAATGATATCTCTCCCAGGACTTTGCTATAAGCTTTTACTTCCCAGTGTCCTTACCACTCACTCACATCATAATACATGGTACTTGGTCTCAGTTCTCATATGAAGAGAAAAACTTGTCAGAAATTTTATCAAATGAATAGGAAGTTATCAACATAAATTATGAGACCAAAATCATCATTATGTATATGGTATTAGTATGTGAACACAAATAAATGTGGGTAAGCAATAAGACTGCAAAGAACAGCAAACATATGAGCAGAGTAATTTGCAGTTCTGTCTGTCATCTGTTCTAGTGCTCAAGCATCTGTTCTTACTAATACAGAAACACAAATGAATGGCGGTTCTTATCTGAAGGTTACAAACACAGACAAACACAGATAAACTCAGCTCTAGTAAGAGGTGTTTCCATGGTGACATAGTAGAAGATGCAAGGGGAGTGTGCCTATCACCCAGAAGCACGGGACATTGGTAATAGTTACTAAATAAACTTGAGCTTTCACCTTTATAACATTTTTTTTAAAATAAAGTTCAACCAATGAGTACATTGGTAGTGCCTTATGTGTTCTGTCCTAGGTGCTCTCTCTCTCCGTCTCTCTCTGTCTCTCTCTGTCTCTTTCTGTCTCTCTCTGTCTCTCTCT
>NC_022016.1:4932270-4938675 GCF_000317375.1 Microtus ochrogaster
TCTGTTCTTACTAATACAGAAACACAAATGAATGGCGGTTCTTATCTGAAGGTTACAAACACAGACAAACACAGATAAACTCAGCTCTAGTAAGAAGTGTTTCCATGGTTGAACACGTGTTACCAAGCATGTGGTGATCAGATGTCAATCTTAGATGTTGTTCCTTAGGAGCCATCCATTCTCTTTTGGAGACATGGTCTCACACTGGCCTGGAATACACCACTTGGGCTAGGTTGACTGACTAGTGAGCCCAAGGGATCGGCTTGGCTCCATCCAGCACACGGATTATAAACACGTACCACTGTGTCCACCAACTTTGGTGTTATTCCTGCTTGTGGGGCAAGCACTGACTGAGTCATCTTTTCAGCATGGTGCTGAGTATTCACTGAGCAAAAAGGAAATGGTCTCCACCATCAGGAACTTGTCCAGTACAGCAGATCTTTCCACAGACACACAACAACTCACACTATGTTAAGTGGTATAAAGGGAATGGTTAGGTGTCATTACCATGACTATCAGGAAACCTCTAGTTAGTTTTCTCATGTTAGAAGAGTCTCCTTTCCTATTTCCTGACTCTTGGCTGACTAGTATATTTTTTTCATTCATTCATTTATCCACTTAGCAATTCATCAAAGGTTTTGTTTTTATTTATTTCAGTTGAGAAAACACTACCTATGTATGTATGTATCTATGGCACACATCGCATTCTAGTATGTGTAAGCACTGTGGACTATTTAGTTTTTTCATAACTCCACACACTTAGCTGTGTCTGACTGTGAGTGTACGGTATGAGAATACTTCACATCTTTTGATGATTGTGTATATTTTTAAGCAACTCTAGGCACCATGATGCACAATAAATTTCCAGGAATTATTTCTGAAAAATGAATTTTTGTTAAATGATGATAATGATCTCTTCATTTCTCTTCACCTTGCCCTTGCCTCTGGGAACTACTATTTTATTCTGTTTTTCTTGTGTATTGACTCTTTGTGCATCCCATACTTCAGTTAACATAGGGTGCTCTAGCCTGGTCCATATTATTCAAATAACAGTTTGTTTCCTTTGGAAGTTTCCTAAGCTTTGTGTGTGCATATTACATTGTGTGTGCATATTACATTGTGTGTGCATATTACATTGTGTGTGCATATTACATTGTGTGTGCATATTGGATTTTCTTTTCCATTCTCTAGTTGGCACATGCTTGAGTTGATTTCATATCTTGCCCATTGTGACTTTCACATCCACTGGATTTGTACCCAGTCATGGACTGGGTAGAGCATGTGACACTTGTTATCCTTAATGGCTGTACTAGTTTATATTTCCACCACTTGTGTACTCTCCTCTGACATTCTGTGACATTTCATCATAGCCATTTTCACCCTGTAAGGCAATACATCATTGTGGTTTTCATGCTAACTCCTGTGATTAGTAATGAGGAGCATTTCCTATGTGCCTTTTTAAAAACAGGAACAGTGCTTTTAAAAGCTTTTTATTTTATGTGTATGGGTGTTTTTCTTGCATATATGTGTGTACACCATGTGAAGGTCTTATCTACAAAGGCCAGAAGAGGGAGATGGATCTCCTGGGACTGGAGTTCCAGTTGGTTATGAGCTGCCATGAAGGTGCTAGTAACTGGACCCAGTCCTCTGGAAGAGCAGCCCACGCTCTCAACCATCGAGCACTCAACTCCTGACCTCTTGTTAGCTACATTAATACCACTTTGAAAAATGTCTACAGATACTTTCCCCATTTTAAATTAGGTTATTTTTTCTATTTTTGGGTTCTTTATATGTTCTCGATAGGAACCACTTCTCAGATGGATGGTTTAAAAATATATCCTTCCATTCTTTGGATTGTCCACTAACTACTGAGTTTGCCCTTAATGGCACAGAAACATTTTTATTGATGCAGCTCCTTTTATCTGGTTTTATTTTATCAGCTGTAGTTCAGAGTTATATCTGAGCCACCAGACCAGTATAACAGAAGTTTCTCTATGTTTTTTTGCTGATTTTTGTTTTAGATGTTACTTTTATGTTTTTAATCCATTATAAGGCAATTTTGACATCATGTGAGATACCGCTCCAATTTCAATGCTCTAAATGTGACTCCCAGAGTTCTGAGCACCTTTTATAGAAGACATTATTTTCCATTGTGGAATATTTTGTTTAAAATTAATTTTTATTAACTCTTGGAGTTTATTCTGAGGCTTCCTGGTGATATCATTGATCTATATCTCACTTGTCATTTTTTTACGTACTTTCTCTGAGCCAGCATGAAGACTAAACATTTAGATACATGTACCAAGAAAAGTAGAATAAAAACCCTCCTAAAGGTCACAGGACTAACTAACTGATCCTGTTTCTAAATTTAGAATTTACTTCATCTTCCATTACATTTCTGCTCACACTGATGCAGAAGAATAAGTTTTATGATTATCCTCATCCTAAGACAAGCGAAGGGGGAGGGATGTGTTTGAAACTGAATCTTATATGTTTGCTGTGAAGTCATAGAGGACAGCTACAGTGTATTACAGGGAAAGGGACAATAGGGCTTAGGGCACAGCATAAATCAAGAGAGTCCACATAGCCTGCTACCTCAGCTGAGGCTTAGAAATGAGTACATTTTTTTTCTTTTTAAAAAAGAGCAATTTTAGGGCCCTGTAAAGGGTAAGGTAAGCTGATCTGCCAGGTTCTGGTAGAAGCCTAGAAAAGGAAGGAAAGTAAAGCAGAGTGTTAACCACGAGGCTTTGTTTGGTCCTGCGCCTGAGGGTGTGCCGGTGACTATGGACAGAGCCTATCTTGGCAGTCGTGGAGCTACACTGTGTAGGGCGACTCTGAGGGCTTTGAACATGTTCTGAAACTACCATCGTGGGGACTTACTGAGAGTCCTTCCAAATTTTACAGATAATTTCAAAGACTTCAAAGTTCCTCTACTGATGTCATCTTCCTCTCAGCCCACAATAGCACAAGGACAGGACTTTCTAGACTGGTCAATAGACGCAAAAGCTGAGACTCGGAGAATTTAAGGGTCCCTTGACAGGCCAAACAGGAAAGGGGTATTGGAACTCATGTCATCATGCTCTAAATATAGAGTGCTTCCCCAGACACCATGCTGTGTCCCACAGATCAGTGAACGCCTGTGAAGCAAAGGTGTGTCTGGCACCAACACGAAGAAGGGAATTCTTGACTCCACTTTCCCATGGAAACATTTTCACCCATCCTGGTTCCAGTCTAGAGTTCAGACAGCAAAGTGTCATGTTAGAGCAATTCACTCACCTTCCAGCCAATCTAGTTAATTAACTTCGCATAGCTGCTTTTATTTATTTTTTTTTACGTTACATATTTATTTACAATTTTATTTAGTAATAAGAGTTCAAGAGTTTAATCCAGTTTTCAGATCAATCTCCTAAACAATCTTCATTCTGTTAAAGGGTTGAATTAAATATTCTCATTTCTTAAGAAGCTGGTGCCTCACTATGAAGAAAGGAGCAGCAAATCCAGCTTTTATAGGTGATGCTATAACAAAGTAGAAAACGACTAGTCAGGGATAACAAATATATGCCAAAGCCACTCAGAATTAGGAGCTCCCTAATAGTTCTTATACCATGAATCATATTCTCTCTTTCATTCAGCAGGCAGAGGGTCCAGCTCACTTTGGAAGTGCTCTCCTAGAGAAGCAAGGAAACAGTATCCACGATAGAGTTTTACAACCGAACAAACGTCAGTCCGGCTCTAAGTGCTTGTGCTTTGCCACTGTGGGATGCCTTGTTTTAATTTTGGCTTTCCTTTTTAGCTAATCATCTAGCCAGAACTGAACATGAAATAGACTCAATGCAACCTAGACCCAGGGAAGATATTTTCATGAAATTCAGCTCCAATTCATTGTCTATCTTGAGAAGTACTAATTCTTATTAGAGGAGGCTTCTGAATCAACAAAGCAATGGTTTGTGAAGGTCCAGGGACTACTAAGCACATTGTAATTAAGAAAATAACACTTGAAACTGATGTCAAAAGACTGCTTCACCAGAAAGTGCCCTCTCTACCCAAACCAAGCTGGGTGGGAATGTAGCCACTACCTTTGAATCATCCCTACCTTGTTTTCCTCCACAAACATGTCCATCACCGTCAAAATTACAAAACTGCTCTATTCTTTGATTCTTACTTTGGGTTAAGTATGATCAAGCCTGAAATTCTGCAAAAACAATGATAGTAACTTTCATATTAAAACCCAGAGCAAAGAATCACAGAGAGGCTTATTGATCCACCTCACACACCCATGCTCTTTTCTACACCCTGATTAGGCCAATCTAGCTCTGCTGGTGACCTACTGCTTTGGGGTTATTTAAAGAAGTGGGCTTATTCTTCTCTTTCCTTTGGGTCAAAAAGTTCTAGTTAGAGTATTTAAATACTCTCAAATTTGATTTTAAACTCCTGTAACTGCTTTTAAAAGTCATTCTAATTCTTCCTTACTTAAATTTAACACATCCTCAGGCTTCATCTTAAATGAAAAGCCAGTAACCCTTGAGAGACACAACACAGTCTCCTAGAGACTCATGATACTGACCCAGACTTGCTGCAGGGAGTGTATGTGTGGTGGGGATACATTCTGTAAATGAAGATTTCTTGTTGGTTATTATTGAACAAAAAGTGTACTGAAAGTGAGAAATCCCTAGAATTCCCAGATTTTCTTCTTCTTATCCATAACTTAGACCTGTGTTGATTCACTGAAAACATTTGAGTCATTTAAATAGTTATATAATTTAATGTCAGATAGGTCTGACTTTGAGCCCAGGAATCTTGTTGCTATGTGACAAGGTGAACTCGATCAGTTTCAGATTCTATACCTGTATGATGGGAATCATCTTCTCCTTTCCACCTGATTCTGCTGTCTCCCCTGTCCCCCACCCAGCCACCTCCCATCCTATGGAACACCTTGGGATCTTTCTCGTGTGCATAGCAAGTGAGGCAATAGAAGCACAACGTCAAGTATAAATTCTAAATGCTGTGAAATGCACACTGATGACATCAGTTAGTTAGTTTTTATCTCAGGCTGCCTCTAGACAGAACGTGAAACAGACTCAGACTATGATATTTCCATCATTGGCTCATCTCTCCTGAATTGTCTGAGTCTAAAACAACCAGCATCAGGAGACTTAAACATATCCTTTATTTATTTATTATACACATAGAGTGAGATAATCCATGTGGGATGCTCTCACCTGGAAGCTCCCAGACGCATGGCTGTAGCTATAAGCCACACTGTTTTTGCCTTCTTTGATCCTGTTCACAAAGTCATATTTATATGTATATGACTATGGTGGGAATTATTACATGGCCGTATAAATCAGCTAGTCACAAAATCTGGTGCTCAACCAAGCAGCACTAACATGACCTGAGAACTTGGTAAAAATTTAAATTCCTTTTTTGGGGGAGGGGAATTTTCTCTGTGTAAAAGCCTTGGCTTTCCTGGAACTTGCTCTGTAGACGAGGCTGGCCTCAAACTCACAAGGATCCTCCTGCCTCTGCCCTCCTGAGTGCTGAGATGAAGGCATGTGCCAACACCACCCGGAAGAGTTTCAATTCTTTAACACTCACCCTCATCCTCCCTTGTCTCTACCTGCAAATGTACATTAATTTCTTCCTTAGGGTTGTTGCACGATAGATGCCTGACACCACCTCAGAATGGATTGTAAAGCTTCAGGTCCAGATGAGCTCAGAAGCAGAGATGAGCTCTTCCACCTGAAGAGAGAAAGGAATCCCCTCCTCACATTCATTTACAGGTCTGTGTCAGCAGCACCCATTCTACACTAATTCATTTTCAAATGAAGATCAACCTCTGAACAAAAGTAGGGTTAAGTAAGAATGAATAAGAACAAAATTTGAGATTCCTATTGATATCCCAATGAGGTTTAAGAATTCAGCTTATTGGGAATCACGTTTAAAGAGTCAGTGGCAGAGGAAAAGGACAGAAACTAAAGAATGGAGGCTTAGCCCCAGACATCTGTTACCTCTAGAACTAACCCCTGTGTGGGTGTTCTGGAGGCCCTGCTTTCTCTCCTGGAAACCCCAGCTTTTGCCTCTTCTGTGGAATCCTTTCTTTCTTGCAATGTCCATCATCACCTTCATCATCACCTTCTCTGATGTGTATGGCTGACTGTGACGGGGAGGTAGAACTGAATCCAGGGTTCACCGCAGTGGTGTTCTCTTTTCCCCATCATCTGCCTTTCGAACACCCAACTTCACTCCTGTAAAAATATAAATCTGTTCTGGAACATTGTGATGAGGATAAAAACACCAAAAGAAAAATAAAATGCCTTGGAAGCCTTAAAGCATTTTGCATGTTAGCAAGGGTGTTGGTAAATCTTCAGAAACAAAAGTTGCCCAGATTGGGTCCTCACGTGCACA
>NC_022016.1:4938775-4941671 GCF_000317375.1 Microtus ochrogaster
ACACACACACACACACACACACACACACACACACACACACACACAGGTTCTTGACTAGTAGTGCTGAAAGACTTGTTCAGCAGGGAATAGAGTTCTGTGAGTTTGAGTAGACCACACTGAAGTCCCTTCAGACTGTAGTCTGGACTGACTAATAAAGAGGCTGATCACTGTCCCTCCACCCAGGGACTATGGGATCTGAACATCTTTGAATTCATGTGTCACTGGAATTCTCACAGGAACTCTCTGGAGACTCTTGGGGGGCATTTCTCTACTTTTGGGTGAAATAACTAAGGCTTAGAAAAGTTCTCAAACTTGTCCAAGTTTATAAAATATGGATGGAAGAACTGACATAGAAAAGAACAAAACAAACAAACAGTACCAATGGTGTAAATATTAAAGATGGGTCCTGATGTTTGAGTCTGAAGAATGGAAAGAATGTATCAGACAAGGAAGAGAATGTGAAGAAAAGTATTAGTGTGGGGAGGTTCCAAGAGTAGTAAGGAGACTCGGTGGATCTGGCCTGGAAACCCTTTTACTCATTCATTAATTGTATAAATGGCCAATAGCATTTGAACATATTTTGGACATACAGTGGTTGTTGGTGCTAGGTAGCAGGACCTGTTAGTACCATGGCCCAGAAAAAGGCTTGGAAAGGAGCTTTCTGTAGGCACATTTGCACACCAGGTCAGTAGGCACCCCACTTTCTTGAATGGAAAATATTGAAGGCCTGTACAACATTGGAATATGGGTTCTTTTTCTTTGTTAACAAATTTGATTTTCTTTTTTTCTTTTTCATATTTTTAAAACCATCTTATTTTACATACCAATCCCAATCCCCTCCCCCTCTTATCCTCCTGCTCTCTCCACCCTGTCCCCATCCACTCCTCAGAGAGTGGGGCGTGAGTCAGTACAGTTTGAGGCAATTCACAGCTAAGCTGGGCAAGGTATCCCTCCACCAGGAATGAGCTCCAAAGAGACAATTCGTGCACTGGGGATTAAAACTGGTTCTCCTGCTAGTGGCTTCACAAACTGCCAAAGCCACACAACTGTCACCCACATTCAAAGGGCCTAGTTTGGTACAAGTTTGATTTGATTCAAATTAGATCCTGCTTTTATTTCTTTGCATGGCTTCAGGGATTCAATTCCTTTCTGTGCCCATATTTGTTTGGTTTGCCTGGAAAAGGGGGGCATTCAGTTCTTTGGTCTCTATAGGACTTAATTCTGAGCCAACATCTGTCAAGTAGCAATATAACCACATCAAGGTAGACAAATAATTAAAAGATTTGATTCCTCTGAATTCGAATCTCAAATCAATTGTTCACTGTCTGTGGTTGGAGATAGGACAAGTGTGAAAATCTCAGAGTGGCTGTGAGGATTAGCAAGGCCGTTTGTGTAGAGCAGTGAGGAGAGTCCTGACTATGGCAAGGAAATACTTTATCCTTCTCATGCAAAGTAACGCCTTGCTTGACACCATCTCTTCCAAACCAATCCCCAGAACTCACCTAAACCCAAGTCTTAAAATAGAAGAGAGAACAACGTCCGGTAAGTGAAGGTGAGTCACAGAGTGAAATGAAGACAAATGGACTTCCTTTGCTTCCCTCCTGAGAGCTGAGAGTCACTAAGCTGTTCCTGCCCCTGCAGGACTTGGCCCCATCCACAGGCAAATGGAAATGCAGGGGCAATAAAGGCATCACCTCTTTATGGGGTGAAAATAACACCGAAAGGGCAAGTGGACACATCCCTGACTCTGGAGCCTTGGAGGTGGCTGCAGAAATTCGTGCCCTGTCTTCTTTCATTCTTCCAATTGGAGATCATTTCTTTCCGAATGTTGGCTGCCAGTGGTTGGTCTGTCACAATTGTTTCTGTTTCCTATTGTCAACCAGAGCTCATTTTTCTTATGGAGTGTCTAGGTAAGAAACACTCTGGGAAGTCTCCTCATTTCACTATCTTCTATGGCTTCCCACTTAATTTTCAATATAGACTTGCAAGTGCGGGCTGCAATAATAAAAACACAAAACAAGGGAGAGGGAAAGACCCTGGATTTGAGTTTGACAGCTTAGCTCAATGACGCCAAATGTGACCCTTCAGGTGAGGGCTTTGAATCAAATGTGACCCTTCAGGTGAGGGCTTTGAACCAAATGTGACCCTTCAGGTGAGGGCTTTGAACCAATTTATTACCAAACTGAGCTCTGTTCCAAGGAGACAGCTTGTGTGTCCCGGCCTCCCAGCCCTGAAATAATAACACAGAAATTATATTCATTAAATCACTGCTTGGCCCATTAGCTCTAGCTTCTTATTGGCTAACACTTATATCTTAATTTAACCCATTTCTATTAATCTGTATATCACCACGAGGTTGTGGCCCACCAGCAAAGTTTCAGTACATCTACCTTCAGCAGCGGATCCATGGTGTCTCTTTGACTCTGCCTTCTTCCTTCCAGAATTCAGTTCCATCTTCCCCAAGTACTGCCCTATTAACAGGCCAAGGCAGTTCTTTTATTTCCAATGAAAGCAACACATAGACAGAAGAACCCTCTACATCAGAGCTCTTAAATTATTCAGAAGCCAAATAGTGAGTAGCTACTATGTTTTAGACACTATTCTACAAGGTAAGGCGACGATAGAAACAAGGATCGACCATGGAATGTATGTTCCAGGTGTGGATAATGCTGTTGTTAAAATTATAGCTGCATAAAATTATTCACATATTATGTGTGTTTCATAAAAAATAAAGAAATATGCTGAAAGAGAGGCTGGTAATTCCCTTCCTTAAAGTATCAAAGAGTACCCCCCCTGAGAAGGTGATATTTGAATAAAAACCTGAAAGAGGTGAGAGAGTGAACACATGGCTATCAGAATGAGTCTTCAGCAGGCTGAGAACAGAACAATAGCAAAA
>NC_022016.1:4941771-4948393 GCF_000317375.1 Microtus ochrogaster
GAGAGAGAGAGAGAGAGAGAGAGAGAGAGAGAGAGAGAGAGAGAGAGGAGAAGCTACTGGAGCAGAAGTAAGCTCTGGGGTTTCCTGAGTAAGAAATGATGTGAGGAGTTGACATATATGAAATGGCCATGCACACTGTAAAGTCCAATCTGAATGTTCTGAAGCAGATCTGTATCTTGTCTTAGGAAAGTATTTCATTCATAAAGCTATGTATTAGTCTGAAGATTTCTTAAAATGTTAAGCATGTGTATGTGCATGCACATGTTTGGACAGGTACACATGTGCATGTGCTTCTACTTGCGCTTGTGTTTGATGCCATGGCATATGTGGGATACAAAGGACAACTTACAGGACTTAGTTTTCTCCTTCCACAATGTGGGTCCTGGGGATTGACCTCAGGATTTTAGCCTTGATGGAAACCACGTTTATTTGCTAATCCATCTCACTGGCCCTGAAAGATTTTATATTGCATCAACTCTTTAAAACAGACCACTGAAATGGATTACTCTTTCTTTCTATTTTACAAAAGAAAAATTCAATTTAGTAGAGTCAAAAGACAGCACTTTGTTTATTAACATGTACTAACTGGGCTGTGTTTAGTTTGGTTTATTCTTTAGTTAAATAATATCGCGTGTTTCACCATACCCTTATGCATTCTTCTTTGAGCTCTTACTAAAGGAGAGAGGAAATACGGAAGCAAGATGGGCATCAGAGAGAAGTTAGATGACAGCAGAGCCTGTATTTCTAGAGGAAATACTCCAGGACTTTTTGTCTGGGAGGTCCTCTTCAACTGCGGCTTACATGTGACTTAGAGAGATGGTTAAACTATTGGCTACTGGAAAACACAGAGGCCGAGTCAGATCTGCTATCATTTGTTCTTTGGGCTTGGCATGAGGTGATCACTCATTCCTCTGCCTGGATGTCAGTCATCTACACGACAGTAGGTACCTCCAGTGTGTAAAGATAGTAAATATTTACTGAGAATGTGAAATATGTCATCAACTTCAGAGAATATGAATGTGTCTCCAGTCTTTTCTAATAAAACTCAAATCTTGGCTCTGCAGTTTGCCATGTGATTTCGGCAAGGTGCTTCAACTCTCTGAATTGTGATACTTTCCTCTGCAAACGTGTGCAAATAGCTAAATCGCAGAGTTGCTTTGAAGCTGAAATGAGGTGGAATATTTGAACTACTGGGAATAGAATCTAACACTATGACTACATGGTTATATTTACTAATCATTGTCATTAATAGTAATAGGATCAGCTGAGAAGGCAAGATGGAAAAAAGTAATTATTACGATATGTCCCTCTCACATGTATACTACACTCACTAAAATAAATATGTGCTTATTAAACATTAATTTTTATTATCTCTTTTCCTTAAATTGGCTGTCTTCTCCAGCCTATAAAAGACGGGTCCAGTTGTGACCACCTCTCTGCTGCCATCTCTTTTGTGTGTGAACCCCCCCTCTCTTTCTCTCTCCCCCCCCCACCTTCCTCCTTCCCTCCCCTCCCTCCTGTTTGCACAGTGCTGACTGAGCACTGCTCCTAGAAATGTCAGATGTGAGGAACTGGGTTTCGTAGGTTTGATCTGATGCCCACCATTGCAATAAAATGCCTGTAGACTTATCTTATCTCTGACCATAGGTCTTCTTTTAGGAAATTGCTGTGTTGAGAACAATTTTCAGCTATATTGAAATGAACTATTCCAAGGAACAGTTGCTATTTTTTAAACAATGCTTTTCAGTTTCTTTTGAGTCAGGGTACTGCTAATATCCCTAGTCAATCTGGAACTCACTATTACTCTTTAATATTGCAGCCTGTAGACTTAAGGCATAGGACTGCATGGTAGATGCATTCACTGGGGCTGGGCATTCCGTGGTTAGTTGTTCTCTGAATCTGTGAAGGATTGGAGGCCCTGGGAAAAGCTGGAGAATGAGAGGGTAGAATAAAAATCAAGTAAACACAGTACCTATGTACGAAGTTTTTGAAAAGAGAATAAGTTTTAAAAATGAAGCTCTGGAAGTTATGACACTTCAGGCTGCCCTTGGCTGTGGACCTGGAAGATCCAGAAGTTGTGCTGCACCATCTGAGCTCATGAAATCTAACTTTGCGGTTGTGGGGATAGGAAGTTGTACCAGGAACTAAGACCCATTAGATATATTTGGGGTCCCTAGAATGTCTACCTCAACCACAGGTACCTGCAAACTAAGGGGAACATCTTACCTACTATCTCCAGGAGGGCTGTAAGGTCAAATGTAGGAAGACTGATATTGGAAGTCTGGTGAACTATGCAAAGTTCGGTTAAAAAACATTTATAAATGTACTTGCACAGTCATTTTTGTACATATGTTTTTGTTCATGTATAGTATATATGTGCATTTCTGTCATATACATGTATATATAGTATTTATAAATGTGTATACATAAATGTCTATTCATTTGTGTGTATTATATATGTGCATATAGGCATATATACATATAAACATAGTTGATAGATAATTAATGATAGATAGATAGATAGATAGATAGATAGATAGATAGATAGATAGATGATAGATAGATAGTAGAACCACAAGTTTGGGTATGAATTAGAAACTTTTAAAACCTATTTACTCATTCAGTATAAATAACCCAAGCCTTGTATTTAACAGTAGGAAAAACTCATCCACCAAATTTTCCAGTCCTAGCAAACCTTAAGAGACAGCTTATTTGGTCCCTCTTTTTTATTTAAAGGAAATAATCAAGGTAAGCTGACCACAAGGAAGTCATTTCAATAGAAAATGAAAGCAACATATACATGGGAGACACAGATGGAAGAATTCGAGTGGAAGCGGCAGTCCATCCCCTTCCTACTCTTTCCTTTGATAGCCATCCCACTTTCTCCAGGGAGAGGTGGGAACTGGCCTCCCCAGAACTGCCTTTTTCAACTATTATGAGGCATTTATCTCTAGTGGATATTCTCTAGCTCACTTTTTCATCCTGTCTTTCTTTCTCCCTCCCTTTTCTAGTGTCTCTACCTCTCTCCTGCTCCTTCCTCTCCCTCTATCCCTGTTCGCTGTTTTCTTTCCCACTTCTCTCTGGATCTGTTTGTATCTTTATATTTTTAAGTATCTGACTCTCTTAATTTCTCTCTGACTACTTTTCTACATTTTGCACCCCCCATACATACACACACTTGGAAATCTACCCTTTTTGCCACCTTCCAGACTCCATCTCTTAGTAATGATTCACCTCAGCCTGGTGAAATGGTGTTACTTGCATGAGCAGAAAACTTGACTCATCTTTGCCCAGGGTGTCATGTCTCTCCACCCTTCTGGAAGTCTGCTTCTTCCAGGGATGGATGGATAATAGGATGTCTGTATGTGTGTGTGTGTGTGTGTGTGTGTGTGTGTGTGTGTGTGTGTGTGTGTACTCACACATATGAGCTTGAAGATATAAGTTCAGGTAAGGAAATTGGCCCATGATCTAATTTGATCCCCTGGCTCATTGCATGGATTCCATAGGCTGCTTTTGAAGGGTCCTGGTCAAATGTGCATTTGAGAAAAGAATTTTTCTCCCACTCTGAAGAAGAATAAGAAAACACAGACTTGTTTATACCCTGCAGAACCCCTGTTATCTCTTACCCCTATCTTTGAAGTTTATATTTAGTAAGAAAGAGAAACTCTGGGAAATCCGCAGTTTCTAATCTCCAGGCACCTAGTTTATACTGTTCTCATTTAGGATGATGAGATGTGCTGAATACACCAGGATAACTCACTTTTCGAGACTTGCTGGGCTTTCGTTTTACTTATCTCACAGGAAATGTCTCTTGAATTGGTATTTCTCATAGCAATAATGATGCCAATGAAGCTCCCACTCGTAGTGTGTTAGCTGTTTGCAAGGCAAAATGCCAAATCTGTCCCTGATAGGATTCTATTGATGTTGTTGAACTAGATGTGTTCACATTCATTTTCAAATGTAGAAAATGAGAGTCTAAGGACCAGTGAAGCTAGGTCAAGAGTTGAACTCAAACTTAAGAGAGTGTTGTATTTCATCATGCTATTTGCCCTTGAAAGGGGCATGGCTGTTGGTGTCTTAGTCAATATGACTATCTAACTCAGTACTTATGTGTAGAGAGCTCAGGAAAGGCAAGTTGTGACAGACAATGTAGGGTGGCTTTATTGCTGTTTGTAGTTTGTCAGCTCATTGCCCGAATGAGGAGGCAGGATCACAAGGAACCCCTGAGAACTGGTACTAAATGATCTGGTACCCATGTGTATTTAGATGGATGCACTCCTTTTCTGTGTTTCATTTTCCTCTCCTGTGCAATGGGAATTTTCACACTTACCTTGTACTCAGTACAGCTTGACCTTAAATATGACAAGACAGTAGGTGTCTGTGACAAATAACAAAGAATTTTACTGGAAGAGAGAGCTACAAAAAGATAACAGTAGACCTATTTTATCAAGGGGGAAAGGCTCATATTATAGGGCCACTGTGGATGGCAGGAAGATTGTCTGAGTAGAATTGCTAGGGCTGGGCAAACATCAATGAACAATATCAAGACTTGGTGGCACAAGCCTCTAAGCCCAGCTATTCAACAAGCTGAGATGGGAGGATGACAACTTCAGTAGCTTTCTGGGCTGTAAGGAGAGGCAGTCTAGGCAACTTGATGACACACTCTCTCAAAATTCAGAGAAGAGTGGGATGCAGGTCAGCGGTGGAGTACTCAGTTTCCAGTATTAAGTGGGGAAAGGAAACAATAATGCAATGAAGAACATTTCCTATGGTAAGAAATATTTGTCTAGACAGAGGAGCCCAGGAAAATGGGGATATTTATGTGTATCTTTAAAAAAATGGAACGTTGTATATACCTGTAAGACCAACTCATGTCAAGGCTAAGCAATAACCAGGCAGAACGGGTAATATAATTTGTATAGAATCTCACAAGGAGGCAAAAGCACAGGGCAATCTTCTCAGTCCCTCTTCAAATATATATGATTCAGTGACCATAGGGGTTGGTTCTTTTCAACACTATTCAAAGTTTGATGCACAACGACACCTAACATTTTCCAGCCCTTATTCACCCCATGGACCTCTTTCCAGATAAGGAAGGAAGCCATGCTTGTTCATTGGTCCACTCATCCTGAAGAAGTCCAAAAAATAGGGTTCATACCATTCAAAAGACATGATAATGCCATTTACTTAACTTTTTATCTGTCTACGGAGACAGGGGAAATATTCAAAATGAGTTGAACTATAGGAACACAGACTAGGTTTTCTAAACCCTAGATGATGTCGAGAGATGTGGAGCCTTTTAAAAGATATCACTGATGAGCAAAACCTTAAAGGATGAAGATGAGGTTCCCTAACAAGTTTATAAAGTCTTTGTTGAATCATTAGTTCACTCTCTAGCCTTCATATCCTTCTTTTACTCAGCATATCTTTAATGAATAATTACTGTGTTACCCATAATCTCTTAGACATGGGGAGATCATGACCAAGATAGACAAGGATTCTGAAGTCACAGAACTAGCATTTTAATAATTAAATGAGGAAAAGATGATAAACCAATAGTAACTGCAAGTCGTCCTAGTGATGAAAGAATCAAGTTTTAAGATGGCAAAACACAGTTAAGTGCTGTTGGTATGGGTTTGAATAAATGGGATGGTATAGGAGTTCTAAGGAAGAAGAACATTATTTGTGCAGAAGAAAACATAGAAGCTGAGCTGAAGGAAGATAATGGGAGAAGAATTCTCGAAGCCCCAGTAAATCCTAGATTTTTAGAGTATTCTCATTTCCCAGTTCATTTCTGAGTGTGGAGTGTATGACCTTGACGCTGAACGTCCTCCCCATATTATGGATGTGTTTTTAGGTTCATAAATGTCCTTCACTCTCATGCACCGTGTTCCCTGCTAAATCCTTGAGATCTGAAACAGACATTCCAGAACTATACATATGACAGGGAAGATAGGTGTAGTATGTGTTTCTATTTGTACAATCTCTTACACATGCATTGCACTTAGAAGACTAGAAAGTACTTCTGAGAACTCGTTATTCTTTATAAACCCTGTAGCATAGATACTAACATCTTCATTCTAGAGACAAGACGACTTGAGGGGCATAGGACCAGGCAGTTAAAAAGTGTGTGATGTAGAAAACAAAAGCAAAAACAGCCTCACAGGTTTGAAATGAAGAGAATATGGCATCAAATCTGAGTTTTGCTGTACAAGAAGGAGTTATGTAATTGAGCATCTCACAGCAACCCTCTGAGCCATTCTTTGGTTTCCTCACAAATGGAGAATAATAACTCCATCTTTGCCAGTTCAACCCTGCTTGTGTTGTTTCATCCCACTGCAAGTCAGCCAGCAGTAGCTTCATGTGTTTTGCCTTTTTAGACAGACAGGAAGATGTTAGCTGAAGTGTTCAGTCCAATGAAACTTGGAAGTGCATGGATAGCTGAGCTCCCAAAAGGAAGCACTTCTTTTTTTTTAAATTTATTTATTTATTAAGGATTTCTGCTTCCTCCCCACCACCGCCTCCCATTTCCCTTCCTCTCCCCCGATCAATTCCCTCTCCCTCATCAGCTTGAAGAGCAATCAGGGTTCCCTGACCTGTGGGAAGTCCAAGGACCGCCCAC
>NC_022016.1:4948864-4987589 GCF_000317375.1 Microtus ochrogaster
CGGACAGAAATCTCAAGGTCCAAATCAGGAGCAGAAGGAGAGGGGGCACGAGCAAGGAAGCACTTCTGTAGGATGCTCTGTGTGATTATCTCTCCTCTCTTTACAGCAGTGTAACATTTGGAAATTAGACTTAGAGAAAGGGAAAAAAAAGTTGTTCATGAATGAGTGCATTGCAGGAAGTGAAACACACTGTGTTCCTTAAGAGCAATTGAGATGGGGTGGGGATGTTTGGCTTCCTCGTCTTTCCCAGTCTGGTTCCCGAATCAGCTCTCTTCACACATGGTAGCAATACCCACTGCAGCCAAATGCATTAGCATCATTTGTCCACCAGACTGTGGGAATGACGAGGACTTTTATGGCTATAATTAATCCAACTGTAGAAAAGAAATGACTTGATTAGCCAAGCGCATATTAATGCTGCTGTTATTACTATTAAATTCTATATTAATAATAAGTTACAGGACTGCTCGGTTGGTCTCACACAATAGCAAGCCTCGCAATTCTCCCTTGCTAAGCGCTTTCCACAGGGAAAGGTCATTGTTCATATGGTTCAGAGCTAAGTCTACAGTTAATCCTTTCCTTGACACCTAGTGGGTGTCCAGCAACTGTTTGTGAACAGTTACAAGAGAGCATCAGACAAGTTAGACCTAGATCTGACAAGGCAAATCAATTGTTCTTTTTTCAAATTCTTTAATAGAAGTGACTAGATCATCATAGACAGTGTGTTTGAGGCGCTGCTGTACTTTCTTATCTCAGAGTTATTCAGACATACCTGTGATGAGCAGTTCTGTGTTCAGCCAGGGTTACCTTGATCTGCCAATGATCTCAGACTCACATTTGGCATTATGTTCTACAGTTTAATGTAAGACCGAAGGCACTCCCTAGGTCCGTGGAGATCACAACTTATCACTCCAGGTTGGAGGGCTTAACTAACGGGAAATAGCGTCTGGATAGTGGACACTCCAGCCCCTTGAATTCCATCAGTATCACTTTGAGATGTCCCATTCACTTCATCAAATGTCCCTGCAGAATCAAGCTTCTTCTGCGCACACCAGCAACCTGATTGACTTTATAGTAACACTTCTGCTTTCTTATTTCTTTTATTTCCCCTGATGATTTGACTTGTCCAGTCTCTGTTTCTTGGGATCACCTCTTAAATAAGGTATATGGATCTATTGTCATAGGATGTACAACAGATAGAATGCAAATAAGAAGTTCTTCTTTATGTCTGCGATTCTGGTCATCAGCTTAGCTACAGTAAGCAGTAGATCTATTCACTCACTGGATAAATACGGAGAACCTGTTGTGCACTGATTGACAGCATTCTAAAGGAGCTTCCTCATGAAACCCACTGTGTATAGATGCAAACAATGCAATAATCCATGCATTTGCAAGGGGCATCAATTGAAGTAAAAGTTTATCTCTTAGAGTGGTAAATGATGCAATATATTCCTAAAGAAATGTGCTGTAAGGGGTGTGGGTAAGAAGAGGGGCTGAGTATGCTCTGCAGATATGAAATCACAAGTGTAAACAATGTAAATGGCCTGTGATAGCATCATTCTTGCCATGCTACAAGCAGAGGAATGCCAGCCTGACTGGAATGCAAGTCAGGAAGAAGGGAAGAACAGAACTAGGAGAGGGGGAGCAGGGGAAGCAGGTCTTTGGAGTTAGTCAGTGGATTATGATACAGGAGATCTGTTTCCTTCATTCTACACAGTGTTTTATTACAGGGGTTTGGAGTCTGAAAGAATTGAATTTAGACAAAATAAGACTTTGGGCAAATAGTTTTATATTTTAAAACCATTACTTATACAATGGAAGTCATGAAAATGACCTCAATAATACAGATCTGTGGGACTTCTGGTAACAGAAGTAACACAAAACAAATTGGACTACCTTTGACAGAAAAGGAAAAGTACTGGCTCACTTATCTGTAAATTCAAAGACAGATCAAGCTTCAGAGGCCTTTGTGTCCTAGGCTTCAAATGATGTCATCATGACTTGGTCTTTGCCCCAGGAGCTAGCTCAACTGAGAAGGTCTGGGCCACTTTATTTCTTTAATTGTTTATTTTATGTGTATGGGTATTTTGCCTGCATACATGTCTGTGCAGTACATGTGTGTGGTGCTCCTGGAGACCAGAGGATGGTGTCACATTCTCTGGAACTGAAGTTACATACTGTTGCGAGCTGCCACGTGGGTTCTAGGAATATAATCCAGGCCTTCTAGAAGAATAGTTAGTGCTCCTAACTTCAGAGCCCTTGGGCTATTTATTGTTTTGTCTCTGAAATGGGATGTATGGCCTTTGAGCATACATCAACGTCAGAATAATATAAGAAGCCTTAGCTCTACCTACAGGGTATTAATGAAGAGTGTGGGAGAAACAATTGTCCAGTTGAACTACAACAGAGAGGAGGGTGACACTGAAGAGGTAAGAACAGTGGTGTCCAGTGGAGTGAGCATGCAAGTGAATCAGAAGTCCTTTCTTCACAATGCCTGGCTTGTAGGGGGTGTGCCCATGTGTGTGCCAGCCCAACACTGTTTCTTTTGGAAGGCTCATTTTCTACTGCTCTCCACAAAATCACGTGAGTCTTATTTACTACTGAAAGGTCACAGCCCAGAAAGCAACACGGGTCTCCCATGAGAGATTTCTTTTAATGCCTGCTGCTGGGGTTGAGGGAATAAGATCCAGCATCCACCTACAGAAGTTAATTTCACAGAATTCTGTAAGCAGCTTCATGGCCAGCTTGCGCCAAGGACTGGCGACACAGCAGTGATCAAACCACAGTTCTTGCTGGTAGCATCTCATGGTCTGCTGGCATATAGAAGACAACATGAAGACTTTGGGGTCCTGATGTCTAACTTTTACTTGACCGTTCCTAGGCAAGATATTGAACCTTCCTGAAGGCCATTATCTACCTGTCAAAGCATGATAAACTAAATTCATTCAGTTGTATTCAATTTATTTCAGAATGGAGGAATTGGAGCATTAAATCTGGAAATCTGAGTGATGGTGTCACTTATCATTCATGCCATGAAAAGAGAAAAACACTTACTTTGGTTTTTTTTTTCAAGTTCTTTCACAAAAGTACTTGTGTTTGCAAAATGACTAAGGAATTAGATACTTTATGAAGCAACAAAAAATGAGTTTGAATATTATGAGTGTTTTTTCATCAGCTAGATTAGTCAAATCTGCTAGGGGTCAGGCACAAGAAATGAGGAACCATCAACATATACAAAACATCCAGATATCACGTGCATTATATATACCATTATCTCAGTTTTCCCTGGCCTGATTCTCTGAGATCCGTGGTTCATCTCCATTGCAGATGAACAAGCAGCTTCTTAGAGTGCAGTCATCCAATCCTGGATGAACTAAGTCGCTCATAAATGGTGAGCCTGGTTTTAAAACCAGGCTTCATTTGTCCGCCAACCCACTCTGTATTTTTTACTCCATGCTGCTGTGGTAGTAAAGGTGAGGGTGACTATCACTTGTTCCTCTGATTGAAAACAACACCATGTTTCAGAAGAAACCAACAAGGTGCTGCTGCTAGGTGTGAGGCCCTGAAGCCATTTTTCTGACTGATAAATCTCAGAATGCAAGTCTGTCTGCCCAAGTAAAAAAGGCAGGGAAGTGTGGGGAGGAAGGGAGAACCTTCTTTGCCATTTGGCATTGTGGCAGAGAGTATTTGCAGGGTACAAAGAAGCCAACCCAGGAGTGGCCAGAAGTTCCCCTGATATTTTCTGAAACATGGGGACCTTTCTCCCCACCTGGGCTCCCCTTCCATTTTGGAATTCTCTTCTGCTTTTCTACCAATCTGTTTTCAATTTGCTCTTGTGGCCAGCTTTGACTGTGACCTCAACCCAATCAGAAAGGAGAGGCTGAGGTAAGGAGAGGGAAAACAAGCAGAAGGGGGGTTGAGGGAGTGCTGAAAGGAGAGGGAGGGAGAGGATTGAGGCAGGGGGTGGGACCTTTAAGAAAATTGCCCTGTGCTTTGTTGGTTCATGCTGAAGCTGCAGCTGATTCACTGTTAAACTGCTTTGTGGAACATGCAGAGTGTGAGTGGGTAAAGAAATGGGGGGGGACTAGCCCCAGCCCACTCGGGTTGCAGCCCCAGAAGAGCTGTAATGGGGAACAGGCACATTCCTTTGCAGCAATTCCCAACTCCCTGTCTGTTTGCAAGGAAAGAAAAACAACAACCACCAAAAAAAAGAAAAAAAAGAATTAAGACCTGGACAGGGTTGGGTGAAGGAGCAGTCTGGGATCTGAAAATTCTCTACCACGACGATGACATATGCCCAGGAGGTGAGGGCGAGGGTGTCCAGATAGGGTGATCTAGTGGAAGGTGCATGAGGCTCATTTGGTTCTGGATTCTGGTCCCAGGGTATTTCCATGCAACTGTCTTCCAGAGACAGGGTGCTGCAGTTTGGGGATTCCAACATGTTAAACAATAAAACTTTGAAGCCAGGTTATGCAAAATGGCCCCATGGGTAAAGATACATGTTACACAAACCTGATGGTCTCAATTGGATCCCTGGAACCCACATAAAGGTAGAATACAGCATGACTCCAGTTGTTCTTCGTCTTCCGTGTGTGGGATATGACAATACCATACACACATACAGAGATTTTTGTTTCTGGTGACCTTGGCTTCAGCAGACACATGCATAATTCAAAATAAACTAAATATCAAATAAAAATGAAAACTAAATAAAACATGTATTGCTAACGTGGTTGAAGGTTAGTGTGGATTTAGAGGAGGACATTGGGAACTCTCCCGCAGTATTCAGACCCCACCCCAGCTTCTTTTTGCTGTAGTTTGCAAACCACTCTTAGATAGTTTACACTGGAGACCTGTTTGTGGTGGGCTCCATAGCTCTCTCAGAAATTGCAGGTTTTAGGTTAAAAGCAGGTGGCCTCGTACACCTGACATGGAGCCTAACTCACAGTGAGTGCTCAGGAAACATGCAGTGTTCTCGTCATATGCAGAGCACAAGGTGAAGAGGAAGGCATCCGTTGGCCCCATCAAAAGCTCCTACCTTCTGCGTATCTGCTTGAGGAAAGTGGCGTTATACATGACTAGAACTGGACCAACTCCAGTTCACCTCTCTGTGCACAGTGAGGGAAGCGTCACTCTCTAGGCTTTATGTAGGAGTGGAGCAGCGTGGACACAGTAAGAATCTCTAAGAATCCTCTTCTCTGCACTGTGGTGGTGGCAACAACAAATGGCAGCTATTATTGAGCTCTTCATAGGCATTCTGATTATTAATTTATGTGACACTTCGCATCTTCGCAATGCCACATATTCTACTATTATATTTCTACAGATAAAAAAGGAAACAGATATCAGAGGTAAGGATAAAAAGCAGACAGTAAGCGAGGGTATACAAAGGTCTAGCCCTCTGTAGAGTAAATTCAGAACCTAGGATCTTACCTACTGCCTTACATTAACTCAGAAAACTGTAACAATGCCAGGTTCAGAGTATGGTGTATGACAGAACCCAAGTACACGTGAATGAATTGCTGTGACCTGCATCGGTGCACAGAGAAGTCCCCCGAGTCTTTCCTAGGGCCCTGTCCACCAGGTACAGAAGGACACTGAAGGGTCATTCATTCACCTGCCTCCACATGAGTTACATTGCAATGTGAAGTAGGAAGCCAAGAAAAGCAACGTTACAATTTACTTTATGGTTCTGTTCTTTTATTTAACAGCCCTTCCTGTTGTCAGATTACTAGCTCTAGAAGGTCAGGGATCATTTCTTTTATTGTTGCATTCCACAAGCCCCTAGCACTAAGAGGGTGCCATGAACTTAGCTGTAAATTGACCAGCTTTGAGAAAACTAGGTTTCGAACAGTATCCCCCTACAATCCTCTCCAGGAGGCAGCATAGTATAAAAGATGAGACTTCAGCCCTGGATGATTAGAGGTTCAAGTCTTAGGCCCTTCTTTTGCAATTTTAACCACTACAGTAGAGTGATGACGTCTGACTTGTTGTTTGCTAGAAGGATTAAGTACATACTAAAGCATAAGTTCCCTTCCTATTAAGTTTCTTCAGTCATTATTTGCACTTAATCTCCATGAAATCTGGACACTGTATTTCTGTTGTGCCCTTTTTATGAGTTGCTATATTCCAGGCCATCTGAGTTTTTCCCTTAAATGATATTCACAATCCTCGGAGCTACATAGGAGTTAGAATTGTGCTGACCAATCTAATATGCTTATAAGGCTTTGATCCATGGCCTGAACGATTCTGAGATTCATGGAAATATCTGGAAAGCTGTGTCCTTTCAAAAATAAATGCCAGCCATCTTTTGCCTTCCAGACAGTTAATTAGTATTAGTTACAAGAGTACTGAGTCCCTGCATGAAGAGCCAATTTCTTCAATGGATATCTGGAAGAAAATTGAAAAGCAGACAGACGTAGAAACAAGCTGTATGAAAACAAATAGAAGCAGCCAGACTGCAGTCTCGAGACTAAGTGAAACAATCCCTTCACTCCATCCATTTTCTTCCTTGTTTCTAATTTGTTGTCCCATATACTATTATGCTTGATATCTATTAGAATGGAAATGTTTGGTGACTTGTGATTCTGCTATCAAAAAGGTCAATCTAAGAGGTTTATAGTAGAAATGCGGTGTCTAAGGCTATACTAGATGAAAGCCCATTACCTCTCCATGTGAACAAGATTCTGCATCTGGGCATCCTTGTTTCTTTCTAGATTCTTAGCTTTACTTTCTAGATCAGCTTTGGGCAGTCACGTTGTGAGACTTCATGAGTGTAGCCTCTGACATTACCGTAAAATAGTCTCACAACAAACTCCCTGCTCATCTGTGCCTTAAAATATTTTTGCTAACTCTTCCTCAATGTTCCCTGAGCTATATGTTAAATTGTATTGTAGATGTGTCTAATAGGACTGGGCCCACAATTATGAATTTTCATTGGTTTTAGTTTTATTTAATGGTCTTTTGTAAAGAAGTTGCCTTGATGAGGGTGATATACCATATTTATCTGTGGGTATAAAGGTAACTATTTAGAGTCCAGTTAGGGATTATTCTGGCTTAGTGAAGTGGTGGCCCTGAGTAGTTGGCTAGGTTCCCAGTACCATTCTACTTATGAGCTGGACTTAATGCCATTAGAGAGCTGTTGGTTACTGCTAAGGTATACATGGTGTGCCACTATTACACTGAGGACTATTGTGCTGGTTATTGTTGTAGATCATCAGAGCTGGGTGGGACTATTAAAATATAGTTTATTAATTTTTAGTATTTCATACATATATGCAGTATATTTTGATTATAATCACTTCACTCCACTTGTCCCGCTAACCTCTAAGAACCACCCTAGATAGATCTTCTCTCTTCTCTCAACTTCTACCCTACCTTATTTAGTTTGTGTTACCCATATACTCAGGGAAGATGATAACCTTCCAAAGACCATGCTTTTAAAGAAAATTGACTCACCCTATTCCAGAGGACTTCAACAATCAAATAGTCCTCAGTTAGTTATGGGGGCTCTGAGCCACTCCTATCTCAGCTGAGAGGTTGACTGGCTTTATCTCTCGGAGGCACTGTGCAGGCAGCCCCAGGCCACTGTAAGTTTACAAGCATAGCAATCCTGCCATGTGTAGGAGACACTATGTTGATCCAATCATTCATGATTTCCAACTCTTACATCTTTCCCCCTACCTTCAGGGTGGTTGCTAAGCCTTGAAAGCAGTTATGGCACAGATGTTGAATTTGTGGCTAAGCTACTGGTATTTTCTGTGTACTTTGGCCAGTTGTCAGTTTGTAGATTAGCCACCATACACTGCACAAAGAACCTTCTTCAATAAGAGCTGAAGCATGTTCCAGTCTTTGAGTATAGAAATAAGAATTAAGAAGTACATTTGATGCTGTGTCCATTCAGTAAAGTAATAGTACCATGTCCATCCTTGGAACATCAGGTCTCCTGAACCTTGGGTTCTTGACCAAGTTAACAATATTAGGCATGTCTTTTCTTCTTAGAAGTGGGATTTAAATTTAACCAGAAAGCAATTGGTTTCCTCAATAATATTTGTATCACTATTGCACCCATGGACATGTATTGTCCAGTAACTGTCACTGTAGTTCACAACTTAGTAAGGTTGGTGGTGACCTTGCTCATCAAGCATCCTGTACAGCAGGCTCTGGTTCTATGAAAGCTATACAGTAGGGGAGAAGCTTCATGGTCATTTATCAATTGGATTTTGGCTTGTGAGCAAAGAGTGTTTTGCCTGAAATAATAGTGTCTTTTCATAAAGTTCTGGTACTTGATAAAGAGCCTTGACAATATCTTGTATTATTTTAGAGACTTTCTGACCAAAATCTTGAGGAGCTGTATCCTGTACCTGGTAATAGGCTGTTTATTTTGTCAGCTATCTCCTTTCTATGAATTTGTGTACAGAAGCAGTGGGTGGGGGACTCACAGTACTTCATACTGTACGGTATAAAACACAGCCTTACATGCTAGTCTTACTTCAAAATTATCCAACTTTAAAATTAGAAAGGCGCTAAGAGACTGTTTAGGTTTATTTACTTTATTTTTAGTAATTTGTATTGATTTTTATTTTTATAAAAAACTGCATATTTATAGCAGATATTTTTAAAATTAGAGATAAGCAAAACTAAGAAAGTTATCCATGATTTCCTTCATAAACACTGCCATGCATATGCTGTATGTCTATTCCTCCTGTATTAAAATCATGTATGTGAGGGAAATTTTCACAAAAGAATATTTTATATTGCTTGTCCTGTTTCTAGCTTTGAAATTTGTCATCAGTGCCCTTTTATATATTTTCATATCTTTCCAGAGGTTATTTTTAAAGTCTATATGTATCCTTCCATTTGGCTACAATTGCCAAATTGACAGTCATTTCTATATTGCTATATATTTAGTTAGCTCTAAATCTGTGCTAAGTTTAAATAGTATGACACTATCTATCTGTTCATATTGTTGTACATCTATGTTATTTTTCAAGAATTACTGTAGTTCTTTCACCTTACAGAGATGAAAACTAAGGTACAGAAATGAAGATTCACTGTCTGAAGCAATGCAATTCAACTCCTGTCAGAGCTAATCTAGATTATTAGATTATAAAAGTTTAATTGCTCTTTTCAATCTTTACTACCTAGTTTCTCTTTCTAGTTAGCTTCAATTGTTTCCTTAAACCCAATGGTAGAATTCTGCACTAAAATCATCAGGCCCTGGGCTGTTTTTGCTTGGGAGGCATTTAATGACAGCTTCTATTTCTATGTAAGTTATAGGTTTATTTAAATTGTTCACCAGGTCTTGATTTACTTTTGGTATGTGGTACCTATTCAGAAAATTGTCCATTTCTTTTATATTTTCCATATTTGTGGAGTGCAGGTTTTGTAGTATGACCTAACAATTCTCTGGATTTCCTCACTGTCTATTGTTATGTCCCCCTTCTAATTTCTGATTTTATTATTTGGATGATTTCTCTCTGCCTTTTGATTAGTTTGGATAAGGGTTTGTTTATCTTGTTGATTTTCTCAAAGAACCAACTTTCTGTTTCATTGATTCTTTATATTGGTTTTTGTTTGTTTGTTTGTTTCTATTTTATTGATTTTGACTCTCAATTTGATTATTTCCTGTTGTCTGCTCCTCCTGGGTGAGTCTGCTTCTTTTTGTTCTAGAGCTTTCAGGTGTGCTCTCAAGTCACTAGTGTGAGATTTATCCATTTTTTTTTTATGAAGGCACTTAGTGTTATGAATTTTCCTTTTAGCAATGCTTTCATAGTGTCCCGTAGGTTTGGGGACATCATGCCTTCATTTTTGTGAAATTCTAGAAAGTCTTGAATTTCTTTCTTTATTTCTTCCTAGATCCAGGGGTGTAGTAGTAGCTGCTGGTTGCGTTCCTGCCACCCCAGCTCCTGGCTAGCTTATGCCCCGAAATAACAACACACAAATTGTATTCTTTTAAATACTGCTTGGCCCATTAACTCTAGCCCTTACAGGCTAATTCTTATATCCCGATCAACCCATCTCTAATAATTTGTGTAGCATCAGTCTTACCGGGAAAGATTCTAGCCTATGTCCAACCTGGGTCTGAGCTTCATGCATCTGCCCGGGAGAGGGGAGCATGGCCTCTGAGCTCACTTCCTCTTCCTCCCAGCATTCTGTTCTGTTTACTCCACCCACCTATGTTCTAACCTATCAGGGCAAGCAGTTTCTTTATTTAATTAAACAATGACCTTCCTCCATCACAGGGGTGATTTAATTTAGCACTGTTCAATTTCTATGAATTTGTAGGTTTTCTGCAATTAGTGTTGTTGTTGAACTCTAACTTTAAACCATGGTTATCTGGTAAGATACAGGGGGTTATTCCAATTTTTTTTTTTTGTATGTTGAGGTTTGCTTTATCTCTAAGAATGTGGTCAATTTTAGAGAATGTGCCCTGGGGTGCTTAGAAGAAGGTATGCCCTTAGGGGTTAGGGTGAAATATTCTATAGATGTCTACTAAGTCCATTTGAGTCATAGAATATGTTAGTTTTATTATTTCTCTGTTAAGTTTCTGTCTGGTTGACCTGTCAGTTGTGGAAAGTAGGGTATTGAAGTCTGTTACTATTAGTGTGTGGGTTTGATGTGCAATTTAAGCTTTAGTAATTTTTTTACATATATGGATGCTCTTGTATTTGGGGCATAAATCTTCAGGATTGAGATTTCATCTTGATAAATTTTTCCTGTGATGAGTATGAAGTGTCCTTCTTCATTTCTTCTGATTGATTTTAATTTGAAGTCTATTTTGTTAGGTATTATGAGAGCTACACCTGCTTATTTCTTGGGTCCATTTGACTGGAAATTTTTTTTTCTCATCCCTTTACTCTGAGGTAATTGCTGTCTTTGAGGTTGAGGTGTGTTCCTTAGATACAGCAGAAGGTTGGATCCTGCTTTCATATCCATTCTGTTTGCCTGCGTTTTTTTACAGGTGAATTGAGTTCATTAATATTAAGAGATATTAATGACCAACGAATTTCAATTCCTGTTATTTTTTTGGTGGTAATATTTGTGTTTTCCCTTCTTTGCGGTTTGCTGGGGTGAGGTTGTCTATTGCCTGTGTTTTTGTGGGTACAGTTAGCTTCTTTGGGTTGCAATTTTCTTTCTAGTACTTTCTGTAAGATTGGGTTTGTGACTAGGTATTATTTAAATTTGGTTTTGTCATGGAATATCTTATTTTCTTCATCAATGGTGATTGAAAGCTTTGCTGGGTATAGTAGTCTGGGCTTGAATCCATGGTCTCTTAGTGTCTGCAGTACAGCAGTACATCTAGTTAAGACTTTCTGGCTTTCATGGTTTCCATTGAAAAGTTGAGTGTCATTCTGATATGTCTGTTTTTATATTTTATTTGGCCTTTTTTTCCTTTGCAGCTCTAAAATTCTTCTGTATGTTTTATGTTTTGATTATTATATGACAACGGGACTTTTTTTGGTTCAATCTATTTGGTGTTCTAAAAGTTTCTTGTATCTTCATAGGCATATCCTTCTTTAGGATGGGAAAATTTTCTTCTCTGATTTTGTTGAATATATTTTTTGTTCCCTTTAGTTGGAATTCTTTCCCTTCTTCTATCTCCATTATTCTTAGGTTTGGTCTTTCCATGATGTTGCAGATTTCTTGGATGTTTTATGTTAAGAATTTGTTGGATTTATCATTTTCTTTGATAATGAATCTGTTTCCTCTATATTATCTTCAAAATTTGAGATTTTCTCTTCCATCTCTTGTATTCTGTTGGTTATGCTTACATTGGAAGTTCCTGTTCATTTACACAGATTTTCCATTTCTAGAATTTCCTCAGTTTGTGTTTTCTTTATTGCCTCTATTTCAACTTTCAAGTCTTGAACTATTACCTTCACCTGTTTGATTCATTTTTTTTCTTGGTTTTCTTGAGTTTTGTTAAAAGATTTGTTGATTTCTTCAAATGTTTTTTGTTTTTTTTCTCCCACCCCCCATTTCTTTCAGGGAATTTTTCATCTCCTAATTAAGGGTCTCTATTATCTTCATAATGTTATAGTTAAGATCATTTTCTTTTGCTTCTTCTAAGTTAAGATGGTCAGATCTTCTGTTGTGTGACCACTGGGTTCTGGTGTTGCCATGTTGCTTTATAGGGTATAGAATAAATTTTTACACTGGTGCCCACCCATCTCTTTCTTCAACTGATGCCAACAGTGTCTTTGCCTCTTGGCCCAACCCTTGCAATTGCTGTCTGTGTCTTTAGGAGCTGCTCTGTCTACTCCGTGCAGGGCTATCGGTTTCTAAGGGGATCACTGAGGTCTCTCTTGGTCCACTCTTTCTGTTCACTCTCTGCAGTTGCAGTCTGAGCTTCAGAATTCCTCTGAGGTCACAGGGTATGGGTGAGTTTGGGGACAGAGTGGGACTTGTAGCTTACAGTGTTAGATCGATGGTGGGTGGTGTCAGAGCAGCCTACCTGAGGGAAGCATGCATGCTGGCTGGCTAGTAAAGCCTAGACAGGATGGACAGACATCCAGGGTTTTGTCCCTGTACCGAGGACCTAAACATTGGGGTGCCCAGCTGACTGACTGATCACTCACCTCTTGGTCCACTGTGGGCAGCTGAAGCCTGTGGTTCAGAGTTCCTCTGAGGTGGCAGCAGATGGGTGGGTTTGAGGGCAGAGTGGGCCTTGTATTTACAGGATCCCATCAGTGGGGTGGTGTTGGAACAACCTACGTGCATTAAGCTTACCTGCTGGTTGGCTCCATGCTTTTGATTTTTTTCCAGAAACAGGTTTTCTATATCTTACTAAGTTCAGTATTAGCATTCTTATTTCACAGGTAGTAAACCTCAGGCATAAGTTTGAACAGTCATTATGTCCCTGGCATAGTGGCTAGCAGCTATAATCCCCACAAATGTGTGACAGACTGAAGAAAGTGAATCACGATTTTGAAGCCAGGCTTGGGTACATGGCAATAAGTCATCTTTTAAAAAATCATACAGAGACTAAGGCACTGTAAATGCAAATTTGTGACATTTTCATATCTTCCCTTTTCCCTGGTAATTTTTTTTTTATCAAGGCATGCACTAGAGATCTCATCTTTTTTTATCTCCTTCCAGGAGAATTCCTGAGTTTTGCTGATGACTTACTCTCTGGCCTGGGCACCTCTTGTGTAGCAGCTGGTCGAAGCCATGGAGAGATCCCTGAAGTCAGTATCTACTCAGTGATTTTCAAGTGCCTGGAGCCAGATGGTCTTTATAAGTAAGTAGTGATGGGTTTGTGGGGAGTATGAAGCAGTGAGCAAGGGTTTAAGTCTGGGATGGATAACAGGAATAATTCTTTTCAGAGCAGCCCAGTGTTTCTTGGCTTGTCTGTATGTGGCCTTGAAAGTCAAAGGTTTAGAAGTTTCTGTTTAGAATGTAGACCACAGTGAGAGATGGAAGGTGAGTACTGCAGGGCCCACAGAGGCCAGGTATAAAGTCTAGTATAGTATTCCTAGTGATGAATAATCTGCAACCAAGAAAGGGATAGCAGTTTACTCTGGGTTAGAGAACAGTTTATTAAGGAGAGCTGGCATGGCAGTCCCTGCCTATTGCTTTCTTCTGTTTGTTTCATAGAATTTCTAATATATGTGAGTGTATTTGTGTGTGTAAGCATATATTAAGATATACTGATATATATATATCACATATGTATATTCTTTAATATATGTGTGTGTCTATTTTTATGCCCGTGTTTATATAAATATATACATATATACATACATACTAGAATTTTCTGGACTCATTGTACCAAAACCCCTAGAAGTCACTGTCAAATTCATTTGATAATGTCAGAGGAGACAGGAGGCTTGTTTTTTGTTTCAAACCTAAATGAGTATTGTCATATCTGGAGGTAGCCATCATAAATAACAATAAAGATTTCTAGAGATTATCTCATCATTTTCCTAATGGCAAAATCACAATTTGCCTCCTTTATTACCCTAGAAATCTGTAATTGGTGAGATGTTAACTGTTGTAACAGTTATTCAAAAATTCTTTTATTTGCATTGTTTATTTTTCATTCCTTCATTTTATTCATTTACTCAACCATTCATCTATCCTCCATATATCTTTCCTTCTGTCTCCTCTTCTACTCAGCTATCCAAATAATGTATTCATCTGTTTATATATTCTCACATAGAGTTTTCATTTCACTCCCACAGTCTCTAAGCATTTTTTATGTCTTCTTACTGCACTCAGGTATTCTCAGATATGTAAGTGTAGCTGATACCAAAGACCCTATCCTCAGATAACTTCAAACATGACAGCAATATGAAAGGATGCATAAAAATGGGTGTAGTATATTTAGTTGTATAACTTTACCTAAGTTGCCCTACAAATATACCAATAGACCAAACTCAAGAATGTAACTGTGAGCTGAGAATTAGACCTTTATCTCTAACTCTACAATCTCATAGTTGTTATAATTCAAAGTTTGTTTTCAATCATGTGAGATCAGTGAATGCTATAAAAAACAAATTCTGCAGTGCACAGAGATACCTGGACAAGTTGACCAGAGAAGGATGATGTACTCTGTGCCCTAAGGAATAGCCATTGTTTTGATGGTGAACACAAGGACTAGAAGCAGGCTTTGAGAGCACGACTTTCCGGCCTCAGAATCAGTATGCACTGGATGTCTGGGCTGCAGTCACTGCACCTGTGCAATGCAGCAAGCATGCAGCTAAAGCAAAAGCTGTAAGATCTTCTGACACTAAAAACTATGACGCTATTGAGAAAGTGAAAGTTTTAGAACGGTTCCTGATTCCTGGATTCTGACCTATGTCCCTCTTTAAGGGCATACACTAGAGACAGAGCGATCTCAGTTCAAATTCATGCCTTTCTCTATATTAGTTTTCATTCTCTGAGCCTCAAGTTCTTTCTCTATGAGAATGTGTGTATCTCCCTGAGACTTTCCCCTTTCTTTCTGTCTGTCGCTTCATCTATCTACCTATTCACCTGACTATTCATCCTCCTAGGCCCCCTGGTCTGAACCCCTAGTTAGAGTTTAACAAGTATCAACTGTTACCTCTGTTACTGCCTAATTATGGCCATTATAAATTTCCTCAGTGCCTCATCTATCCTCCGATTGATGGGTCAGATGAGTAAGCAGATAAGGAACAGGTCAGAAACTTACCTGGTGTCTCTCATCCATTCAGTTAGAAGGAGTAGCCCTGTCTTTGGGTGGCACTGTAGCAATGTGGTGTTAGCTTAGCTAATGTCTACAAAAAGCAATAAGATATGTTATAAATGCCCCTAAAGCAATTGATGGTGAGAGCTGATGAATGGGCTACTATCCTTTAAATATGGTAAATATCTCCCCTCACTTTTTCTTTCTGCTATGGCCTGGTACCATCTCTGCTTCCCAGCTCTTGGGGTAGGGTCTCCTTCCTTCCTCTGCTTTGGAAATGGGTTTGTAATGAGTTCATCTTCCCTATCTTTGGACACCACTTTGTTTTATTTATTTTCTTTTTAAATAGATTTTGATAATGGCCCTGGGATCTGAGCTGCTTTGACAGGGAGCCAAGGTGTTGCTTGGAACGGTCTCCCATCCCACTGGCGGCTCTCCTCCCGTGAAGTCTGACCGACTGGGTTTTGAGTTTTAAAATAGCCTCCATGTCTGTTCTTGGTGTTTCTCATTTTCTGCTTGCTCATTCCTCAACAAAATTTCTTTTCTTCCTTCTGAGCCAAGAAATACTGTATGTGGCAAAAGAAAGAGTACAGGTTTTGGGGACAGACTAGTCAGAGTGTGAATACGGATTCAGCCCCTGTGTGCTCAGAAAGTTTCACTGTTCTAAGTGATAAATTCTTCCTCTAGAAAAAAAAAGTTGGTAGTCCCTCCTGCCTTATGATGTTCTAGAGCAGAGAACTTTATTAAGAATAGTAAAACCACTCTGAGATTCCATCTTACACCTAAAAGAATGGCCAAGATAAAAACACTGGTAACAACTTATGCTGGAGAGGATGTGGGGTAAAGAAAACACCCCTGCATTACTGGTAGGAGTGCAAATTGGTACAGCCCCTTTGAATATCAGTTTTGTGATTTCTCAAAAAATTAGTAAACAACCTTCCTCAAGACCCAACAATACCACTTTTGAATATATACCCAAAGAATGCTCAATCATACCATAAGGACATGTGCTCAGTTATGTTCATAGCAGCATTATTTGTTATACCCAGAACATGGAAACAACCTAAATGCCCCTCAACTGAAGAATGGATAAGGAAAATGTGGTCCATTTACAAAATGGAGTACTACACAGCAGAAAAAAATACTGACATCTTAAAATTTGCAGGCAAATGAATGGAGCTAGAAAACATCATTTTGAGTAAGATAACCTAGACCCAAAAAGGCAATTATCATATGTACTCACTCATTAGTGGTTTTTAGACATAAAGCAAAGAAAACCAGCCTACAACTTACAATCCCAGAGGACCTAGACAACAATGAGGACCCTAAGAGAAACATACATGGATCTAATCTACATGGGAAGTAGAAAAAGACAAGATCTCCTGAGTAAATTGGGAGCATGGGGACCATGAAAGAGGGTTGAAGGGGAGGGGAGAAGAAGGGAGAGGAGTGGAGCAAAATATATAGCTCAATAAAATCAATAAAAAATAGAAAATAAAAATATAAATAAGACTTGCTTCTGCAAAATAAAAATAAAAATAAAACCTTCTATAAGCACAGTTTGCCTGAATGTCTGATGCATAGGAGCCTAGCAGGAAAGGTTAACACTTTCCTCCCGTTCATCTTGATCTCTGATTCAATCCTTCACTATCAGGGTCCTTTCCTTTCAAGGACTCCCTGGGTGAGCTGGTTTCAATGAAGCAAGGTTGGGTCCTTAGAGCCCTGAAAGGTGTCCTCTGGGTTGCTAGAGAAGAGGAAGGGATAGAGTCAGAGGAGGGAAGACTCAGAAAGAGTGGAGTTTTTATGACAAGCACAGCCAGACACTATGTCCTCCATCCAAGTTCCCCAAAAGATTCACCTGGCAGGAAGGAAGAGGAGCACTTAAGTGCCCACGGAAGAGAACTGGGCTCCTGCCCTGCCCCTCCACTTTTGCCGGACCCACACTGCATGTGCCCTGCCTGCTCTGAAGGTGCAGCAACTTTAAAATGAAGGTGAGTAGAGTCACTGCAGCTTGACAGTTTGGGGTATCATAGTTTCGCCATGGAATCTATTCTCAATCCCTGCCCCAGGACTCCTGTTTTTCCCAATTACCTGTGTCCGTCACTTTCCTTTTTGCTGCTTACAGTGCCTCTCCATTCTCTTATTGGTACCTCTTTATCTTATAAACTTTCTCTTGTTATTTTCCATATGGATTCCCAACTAGGTCTGTCATTTGCCTTCCTATTTTTTATTCTCCTAAGGTTTTATTTATCTGAGTGCATCTCTCTACTCTATTTCTCGTTTGAATTTTCAGCTCTGCCCCCTCATCCAAGCTCCCTTTCTTTGTCCTACCTTGGAAGACAAACTGCTTTTGGCCCCTCCACCCGTGCAATTTTACACAGTGCTTCAGGGTGAGACCAATTGGAGAAGTGAAGGTCAATACTGATTTTCTGTCCTAAGCTCACCCTCGTGAAACAAACAGAAACGTCTGCAGCCCTACCCCATTGAAATTGAATTTCCTTGTTTGTTCCATTTATTTTGCTTTGAAAGAAAACAAACAAGAGAAGAAAATGGAGAGAGTTCCCCAAAGGCCCAACAATGGGGTCAGCTTCTGATCCCCTGGCTCGTTGGAGTGCAGAGTGGTCTTGGGTGGGAGTGTCCACTCGGGCCTATGACTGAAGCCAAGCAAGGCATCTGTGGTCCCTGTCCTTACCTGGCTAGGGGCCTAGACAGTCTTCTTGCAACTGCTTTCCAATTTCCTATTACTCAAGGTAATTAGCCTCCGTCTTGTCTTGGCTGCCTTGCCTCCCCCACTAATGGCTGGCTGCCAAGGGGTCCTCAGAGAACATGCCAGGAGCAGCCAAGCTTGAATCCTAGGGTTGGAGGGGCTCATTCCCACACATTCAGAGGCTTGCCTCAGGCCCACCTTCACCTCTCTGGCTTCTGTTCTATGAAAGGAATGCCAAAGGAGCCTGGGTACAGCATTCAAGTGCCAGCATCCATGGTGGGAACAGAGTCTCAGGGGAAAGACTTTGTAGGGGTGGGTGGGGCTGGATGAGTAGAATAAAAACTAAGGCCCTGGAGGAAGAAGGGGATTGCATAAAACAAGGTTCTGAGGTCAGAAGGCAGACAGCCATTCTTGCTGCTCAATACCACCTTGGGCCAATTCCTCCTCCTCCTCCTTCTCCTCGGAATGAAATTCTGCCTACATAGAAAAAAGCTAAACTCAGTGGTCCAGAGGCCCATGTACTTGGTAAATGTTAAGAATCCAAAGCAGAATTCAGATTCTCACACTGTTACACCTTTACTTTCTGGACAAGCTAATGGCAACACTCTTCCATGAAGAAGTCACTGTGCCCAGCACTTGGGAGGCAGAAACAGGAGGATCTCTGTGAGTTTGAGACCAGCCTGGTCTACAAGAGCTAGTTCCAGGACAGGCTACAAAAACACAGAGAAACCCTGTCTCGAAAAAGCAAAAAAAAAAAAAAAAGAAGTCACTGTGCCAGGAACCAGGCAAAGCATGCATAGTCCGATGACATGGCTGCTGTGTTCTTATCTTCGCCCATATTGCACATGTAGAAACTGGGATTTATGAAGTAATGATTTTACATGAAGTCATATAACAAAAAGGACTAGAGCTGAGTCCACATCCCAGCTGATACCAATGCACCTACTATGTTCTACTTATGCTCTTGCCTACACATGTAAGCAGCACTGGTTGCGATGGAAGGAGCACCAGACTTGGGTACCAGGAGACTTAGATCACAACCTTTGTAAGTTTGTATCAGGCCTCATCTTTCCCATCTATATAACAGAGACAGTTAACCTCCTCTATAAACTAGGAAATAACAAACTGTACTTACAGAGGCTGTTCTAAATATCACATGAGATATTAGATGAAATGATAGTGTGATATTTCCTTCAATTGTGGGCATGTGTGAAGGGTTATTAAAGAAGAGCAATATAAAAGACAAAGGAGCTTGTGAACACACATACCCAGTAATATCACACACACACACACACACACACACACACACACACACTCACACGATTGGACCTTTTGAATAGACACAGATAGGTTTTCTCTTGATTGAAAACCTTTGATTTAACCTTACACAAGCTTCTTGACTCTCTCTGTCTCATGTGTGAGGTAGAATCCTGCAGGACCTACCTCACAGGTGAACCAATGCATGAAAAGGGCACAAAGCACCACCTCACTCATTTTTGGAGCTTGACAAAAAGCAGGAAGAGTAACCACTGCTTTACTATTTGTGGTGCCGTATTTTACCTAAAAAATAAAGCCTTCTGTGGTCTCTGTTAGCAGCCTGATGCTCAACAAGTTCCAGTGGCTGTGCTCATCCCTGACGCTGGCCACTTCCCTCAACACTTTCCAGGAACACCAAGTCCTTTGAGGTATTTTCAGCCAATGCCCACTGTCTCTGTTTCTCCCTTGATTCTCTCCACAGTGGTTCCTCACTGTCCTTCCAGTTCTGCCATGTCGCCGTCACAGATCCACTTGCCTCATGCAGTTACTAGAGCCATGATGACTTAGTGTGTTTGTTTCTCATCTGTCCTTTCACACTGGAAGTTTCTAAGAGCAAAATCTATGCCTTCCATGCCATGGCCATTCTCTATCTATGATGGATGTCAGGTAAAAATCCAATGAATATTGGTTGAATATTGAATAAATTTCTAATTTAGTACAGAAATCTAGCTAGCACCCACTTTTGTTCAGTCACTCACAACTCTCTACTCCCTCCTGTACTAGTCAAGCAATTCCCATTATGTACTAGGTGATGATTCTGCTGCTATTACTCCCACACCTTCTCTGTCTCTGTGTCTCCCTTCCTCATTCTCTCTCTTTTCTTTCTCCTTTAAAACCCCTATTTGAATCATTCCTTTAGAGATTTTTTTTTATCCAGTTAGAGTAATCAAGGCACAGAGGGACTTGGAAACTTGACCACAGTCACAAGGAGAGTAAATGGAGAAGCCAAGATATACACTAGGCCACCACCAGTCCTGTGCCTGGGCTCAAAATTACTCTTACTAGATTATGATAAGAATTCAACACAGGTCAGGGCATGAAAAGGGGATCTTTTATACAAAGATCCTTGCACAGATAGGATGAGAACAATATATAAAATCAATGTTTAGTTTTTCCATTAAATACGACACAATCTATTCCAGAACTTCTAGCTTTGTTTTGCCCTGTAGTCTCACAGCTCAATAAAAACAGTAAAGCCTGAGGATCTGCAGTGTGCAGTCTGCCCAGAAACAGAGTCCCAATGCCATTTTAGGTGCTTTTACCCACAGCTTTCAAGTGATGAACTCTTCCCTAGTCTCTAGACTCCCATGTTTCTGTGAAGAAGCTCTGGCAGCTAGCCAAACACTCTGGAGTCATAGAGCCTTGGTCAGAGTGTGTGGCCCATCTACCACCCTCAGGCTATCATTCATTCCTGGGTACTGTCTAGGAGGCCCATTCAAAAAGCAGTTAGGACACTACCATGGCGCTACAATTCTGTGTTCTGCGACATTCCAACCTTTTAAAACTTACATTCTTATCCTGCCCTCTTCCTTTCCTCTCCTCTTGCCAAGGCTCAGCACAGAATTTACTGGAAACAGAATGAAAGTCATCAGAGTCTTCTAAGGCCAGCTTTCAAAAGTGCTCGCCCAGTTGATGAGAGGCCAGCGACCCAAGGGTCACCCTGTCTCTTGTCCTAAGTGACTATGAGACCTTGGCCAAGTGATTTATGGTTAAGATGTCTGGGCTTATCCCTTTGTAGAGACTTGAAAAGATCACCTCCAAAGATATTTTCAAAATTGAGAACATGTATGTCTCTATAGATTGGAAGAAATGGAGAGATACAACAAGACCCTAGTCGGCATTAGTCCATACAAAAGACTTTCATTCAGGATAGAGCTACAACTCTCCTCCTTTCCTTTGGCTTCTGAACCAAGTCCCAGACATGACCCAGACAACATCTGAGAGACTTCCAGCTCCTAGGAGAGAGGAGATATGCAGGAAAGAAGTCTTCCTGGCTGGTCATGCTCAGTGTCTGAACCAACATGAGAAGAAACTGCTGCCCCAATGGCTCAAGGACATAAGAGGCAAAGAAGCCAGAAGGGGCTGGATGTGGTTTCTGCCCTGCTCTTTTCTGACTTTTTCTTTAGCACTGCAAACTTTTCTACTATTTTTAACTTCTCTTTCACCTTTCCATCCTTCATTCTTTTTCTTCAGGGCTTCCATTCTTTCTTTCCTTTCCTTCTTCCCTCTGTCCCCACCCACAGCCTCCCATTCTTAATTTCATCTTTGCTTTCACTTCTGTCTTTTTCTTTATTTCTTCTGTTTGTTCTTTTCTGCCCTCTCCCTCACTTTCCTTTTCCTTTAAGTCAAGGGTGCCACCTCCCACCCTGTGTCCCTCTACCTGCCTGACTGTTTTTGACTTCCTCATGAATCTCTCTTTTCCTTGCTGTCTCCTTGTCTGCATCTTTGTTCTTTCTGTTTTGCTCTTTTTGCTTATCGTGTCTCAGTGTCTGCCTTGTACAATCTCAGGAGCTTTCTTTTTCCACCATTCTGATCATTAACTTCATTCTCTTCCTCTCACGTCACACCGCTGCCTATACACCAGAATTAGTCTCTTATGAGCCACCACCTTAAACAGTCAGCTGAGCATGGCCAAGCATACCTGATGTCACCAGGGGCCAGAGCCTCTGGTGTCTCCCCAGTTGGGAGGTGTGTGAACTGTCCTTGGCCATGGTGCCCAGCGTTGTTGGTAAGACAACGAGGGTGAGTGGGGCAGCTTATGGACATAATTCTCAACATCAGGTCATACTGACCTCTCCAGAATGCACATTTGGGGCCCCAGAGAGGAGAGCTGTCTTCAAGCCAGAAGCAAACACAGCCCTGTATCCCTAGCCAAGAGAGACTCACAGAGGAAAAATAATGCTGTTCTTCAGCCGACAGACAGCGAGGCTCCTAAAGCCTGCTGGGGACTCTAAGGCAGGCTGTTTCTTTCCTCAACCTGTGTCAAGATTTCGTCCAGGAATGGGACACCAGCCAGGATTCCAGAACGACAGGGCACAGACTGCTCATAGGAACTTGTAGAGGATGGAAGGGGGTAGATTACTGGCTTTAAACTACAAAGATACTCCTTGAGTGACAAGCAAAGGAGCTGGGCTTTATCTGGAAGGTACTGGGGGTACTGGGAAATCATCAAATCCTTTTGAGGAGGTACAGAATGGATTTCAACCTGTGCTTTTATGTCATGAGTCCAACTATAGTGTAGAGTAGGGCCGGTGGAACTGAGAGTCAGATAAACTACCAGATGGAGGGAGAAAAGTGGATGTCTGGGCCTTATAGTTTGGGACTCAGTGTAAAAGATGTGCTGGGCCAATATGGAGCCTCATGGTTTAATTCATTTTCAAAATACCTAGAAACAGCTCCTTCTTTACTTCACAAATAAGTGCAGTGTGAAAAGCTGTAGGGAAGGTTGCGTTTGCTGTCCATTCGCAAGGTGCCTCAAACTAAGGTAAGCACATTTGTGATAACTTATTAGGGCAGTTAGAAGAAACTAACATAGCGATTGAGACGATATCTGGTAGAATTCAGAGTATGAAAATTAGACAAAAGGAGACACCGTGGTGCAGAAGAGAATACAGCTGAATCATGAAGGGCCAGGGGGGAAGAGGTCGTGTTACACAGAAGACAAGGACCTCACTACCAGTATGGCACCTTCATGCAAGGCATGAGGGAGCTCCACGGTAAAGAGGCTCTGTGGTCTGAACTCCATGGCTGGAGGGAAGAGGTGACATCCAGCAAACTTACAACTGGTCACACAAACAGTGTATTTGTAGGTCACCACTCAAGGAAGTTAAGGTCACTTTCTGTGTGTACAGATGAAAAGATCAAGATCCTAAAAGACCTGTATTTTCCATAGGGAGACAGAGCCAGGATTAACACATAGACTCTAGACCCATGGCTCTTTACAGGATGCTGGTACTACCACTGTCTATGTTAGCATCACCTTTAGGGACAAGCTCAGAGATAGCTCAGCATGGGAACAGACTTCTTCCCTGTAGGATGACAATCCTCACCTAGGCTAGTTCTTAGGAACAGGGACAAAGAGCCTTGTCTATCCAAAGTGCACATTTCTTACCAGTACCACAAACAGGTGGGTGGCAAAGTCCTCTCCTGCCTTGACTGAGACTCCAGGGAAGAACCCAAGTTAAAGGCCAGGTCTACTAACCTTTTCTTTTTCCTCTTATCTTGGCTACAGACATAGGCACTGTACAGAGGCCTCCTTTCCCCCAGTTACCTCACTTCCTTCTGTGATGAAGGAGGCATTGAGCAGACTTATGGTGTGAAGATGTTAGCATACTGTAGGGGATCAGCAGTAATGATGTGTAGAGAGGCAGAGGTGAGACAAAATCCAGACTTCTGAGTCTTTCTGCTGTGTTCTCTTTTCTCCTACAGACAGACCCTTTCATTGGAACAATAACAGCAATCCATGTTGATATTTGAAGTACAGAGTAACGGTGCCTGGGACTACAGATATCACCCACCCAAACGTCCCCACAGCATACCCTACACCACTCAAAATCAGAGTGAATTGAATTGGGACTCTTGAGTCTACCTTAATCCACACATTACTTTCCTATCCTATATACACGCATCCATGTACCCCAAATTGTCTGAGGCTAAGGTCACATAATTGAGACAGACTGCCCTAGGGTCATTCAAAACCTCACATTAATTTCTGGCGGTATAAGTGTTTATTTTTGAAGGGATGTCATAATTTCCATATCTGTGTAAAATAGAGATATTGCTGCTGCTTACTATAGAGGATCTTAGTATTTGTTTCTGTTTTTATTGAGATCAGATCTCACTCTGAAGCTCAGGCTGACCTGGAACTTGTTCTGCCTGCCTAGCTGGCCTTAAACTTGGGGTCTCCCTGCTTCTATCTCCAGAGTGCTAGAATTTAAGGTGTAAACCACATAGCTCACATGTGAGTTTTGTTGTGAAACAGATCCAGGGTCATTCGCTCATGTAGAACTCCCAGGCATAGTGTAGCCTACAGAACATCAAATGTACCAAATGCATGTAAGGGTCTTTTTTAAAATGGGAGTGTTTTGAGACAGGAAACCAGACCCCATAGTCATTTTAAACAGGAAATGTACCCAAGTTGGGGTCATTTTCCCATAATGTGTGATAAAAGGTGTTTTATGCCTCCTTCTGATTATGCTTTACAAGTTCCTTGAACCTGTTATAATATAGTTCTTGTCTTTAGATTCACAGAGAATCTGCCATCGATCAGTAGTAGGGCAGACTTCGGAAATCATGTGTTTCATGTCTGTAAACTCATAATAACCAAATGGCCTCCACTTGGTTGATACCTAATTCAGCAGACACTGAAGAGTAGTGATAAACAATACTCCCCTGCAGAATGGAGTTAGTGTTTGATGTAAACAGCTGTAGCCATTAGCCACAAGCACAACATGGCAGGTGCCTGCCTGCCATTACCATCATCGTTAACCATCTGTCAAGCTTGACAGCTGTATGCCAGCATTGCTCTGAGATCTTTGGGTCAACTAACTCTTTGAAGCTTAGCAATGTTGCTAAGTACCTCTATGGCAGGACTACAGTTCCCTAGCTCCCTATTTTGTAGATAAAGAGAACAAAACTTAAGCATGACTTGTCAAGGTCACGTAACTGATAAATGGCAGAACGTTGATTCTAACAGACGCTTTCTGAGTGCCTCCCTTACCCAGAGATTGAGTTGCACTTTGAAGTTCTATGGCTTTTGCTGAATGAGTTTCACCTGGTGTTGGAATCAAATTTGTAACAAGCCAATTACTGAGGCATAGAATGGGGTTAGTCCCACAATGAAAGCATGGGAGTTGAGTTATAGGGAAGCTGCAATCTGTTATAGCCAGCACTCCTAGGAAGAGGTAGGTGTCTTTGAGCTTGGTTTTGGTAGCTCTGAATGGGAGAATGAGGACGTTTACATCCTAAGTAGAAGAAACGGTTGAAACGATGCACTGGACGAGTCCCACATGGAGGATGATGGAAAGTTCACGATAGCTAAGCAAACAAGACTGTAGGGGCAGGAATGCTAAAGCCCTATGATGCTGGCTATGGTGCCATTGATGGGCTCTGAGCATCAGTGAGAAGGGAGAGTGGCTGAAAGAAATCTACCTATGGTATATTGATGTGGGAGTGTCATATATCAATCTGTTGATTTCATTGGTTAAGCAATAAAGAAACTGCTTGGCCCTCATAGGTTAAAACATAGGTGGGAGGAGTAAACAGAACAGAATGCTGGGAGGAAGAGGAAGTGAGCTCAGACTCGACAGCTCGGACTCGACAGCTCTGCTCTCTGGAGCAGAGACGCAATGCTCCCCTCTCCTGGACACACGATGAGGCTCCGACCCAGGATGGACGTAGGCTAGAATCTCCTTGGTAAGCCACCTCGTGGGCTACAGCAGATTATTAGAAATGGGCTAGTCCAGGTACGAGAGTTAGCCTAGAAGAGGCTAGATAGAAATGGGCCAAGCAGTGTTTAAAAGAACATAGTGTCCGTGTAATTATTCCAGGGTATAAGCTAGCCAGGCGGCCGGGGTGCTGGGGACACAGCCCCGCCGCTCCAATTACTACAGTATATGACTTAATAGAGGAACCCAGGGCTGTGAGAGCAGGGACGTGTGTTTATCATGGTTCTGGTAAGAGGCTCAAGACTTAGATCTGTGTCAGGGGATGAGAGCAAGAGACAGATGATGAAAGTGACAGGGTATGGGACAATGACATGCTGAGTTTCCTTTGGAAGTCTGACCAAGGACCACTAATCACATAGCCTAGCAGGAATGGTAAGGGTCTAGATTAGAAGTTTTTAAATTTCAAGCTTTAAGTCTGGATTCAAATCCTGACTCCACAAGTTGGTCATTGAGTAACATCTGAAAAATTGCTGAAGGCCAAGTTAAGAAGATTGCTACAAGTTTGAGGCCAGCCTGGAATACACAATGAGTTCCAGGTCTGTCCCAAACAGACAACAATACTGAGACACCCCCTCCACCCACCCAAAGCAGTATTTTCGTTTGAAAAGCAGAAAGAATAGTATATTATACATTAAAATGCACAGGCACAATTTAAATGAAAAGTTTCCAGTGTCAGTTCCTGACACCCAGTAGGCCCTTTATTCACGCGAAGTTTTTCCTGTGGTCTTCACTCTCCCTGCTATCCACATTCACAATAATCCCATCTCCTCTGCTCTCATCATAGAGTCTGCGCTTTCACTGCCCGACTTCCCTCTGTCAGCCCTCTTTCCCCAGGATGCCAGAAATGAAATAACATTCTTTGCGTGTTTGTTCCCCAGTGCCTGGCAGCCTTCCTGCAGACCCCTGGCCGGGGCAGGACTGATTTGCATTAGCATGTGCAGGCCAGGGTGAAGGGGAGGGAGAGGCCCTGTTTACAGGGCCTTTCAGCAGGCTCTCTTGCCAGAGAAAGGAGTACTGAGTACTTCTTTCTGGGAAATGTTCGCAGATTAGGACAAGCAAAGAGGGCCCTCAGAGCTGCCCTGCTTGTGGACGGGTTGTGGCTCAGTGGGTTGCATATCTGACCCTGGGGCTGTGATTGACTCCTCTCACCCTTATTGTGGGCCGGGAACTTAATACAGTTGAATTGTTTTTTCTGAATCATGTCTTACTTCTGTAACAGGTTGAAGAGGCATTGCTCAGAGCAAGGAGGACATTCAGAAGCCACAGGAGAAATAAACAGCAGTTTTTTCTGGTTTCTTGATGGATATGAAATCCACAAAAACAGCCTTGAGGGGAAAAGGCAGAGGTGGCCCCACAGATTTGTTTTTTGTTTGTCTTAGCTTATTCTCCAGTTTAGCGGGGTAACTTTCTTCCAGGAACCTCACTATTCTTGTGCAGATCTAGATAGCCAGGGGCAGGCCTGAGGTGTCTCAGGAGTGGCATTGCTAGTGTGAAGTGTGCTGCTCCTGAAGGCAAGAGTTACACCATTTCTAGACAGACAAACCAAGTTTCCTGCTTTTGGTTTAATAATCCTGTGTGTGACTTACTAAGTACTGAAGCCAGGGCCTTATTCATGCTAGTAAAGCACCCCACTGTTAAGTTAGATCTCTAGCCCCCTACCCCCAAGGCAGAGTGACTGTCCTGGAACTCACACTGTAGACCAAGATGGTCTCAATCTCACAGAGATCCATCTGCCTCTGTCTCCCAAGTGCTGGGATTAAAGACAAGGACAACTACTACTCCACCGCCTCTTGTTTATTTATTTACAGAGAGAGTATTCCCTTAAGTAGTCCAGGCTAACGCTAAACAGAGTCTGTAGCAGGCCTTGAATTTGCTATCCCCTGCCTCAGCTTCAGAGGAGCTGGGATTACAGGCCCGCACTAACAGGTCTGACTACACCAATTTCTTTTTGGTCTCCTCTGGTTCTTCTCTGGAATATGTTCTCTCCAACTAAGATTTTCTGCTTCTATTTCATACTAGTGTCTTCATGGAGTTCCAAGAAAATAATCAACCATTTGAATCACGAGCACTTAAAACATGCTTTCTACATACAAGACACCATTCCAAATGTTTTCCATAAGCAAGCTCACCTAGACCTCTCAATGAGGACAGTATTCCATCATTGCCAGTTCACAGACGAGAAAATCAAATCCCAGAGATGTAAAAATATTTGACAAAAGTCAATGTCAGAGCCAGGATGTGAACTCACACATACTGGCTCCTGAGGCCAAGTTCCCAAACACTTACTAATTCGGAATCCACATTAGCATCTAATAAACACCTTGGACGCAAAGCCTATGTGCTCACCCACCGCAGGACTTTGGCACATACCACATTTTGATTAAATTTTTTTATCTCTCTCAGTTGCTCCCTAGAATGGCACTCTCTGACCTATCACCTAAGTTATCTACCCAAATATCCTTTCTTGTGCTACAATTACCAAACTTCATAATAAATATCTATATATGTGTTACGTATGGCTTCTGTTAGAGTGGGAAGTAAAGAGAGCAGGGTATATAGAGTGTTATAGAGTGTATATTTTGCTTTTATGTATATATTTAGTTAGCTGCACACCTAGAGGACTCTCTGCATTGTACTGTCTTCTACTATGCCACATAAGGGACACACAGAGAGTTGAAATGTGGTACTCATCCTGACAAGTTTCCCATTCTCTAGGAAGGAGCCAAATGTGCACGGATCACTATGTCACAAGTTAATTAATTGGTAGCTGGCTTTGTAATATACAGATTATGAGCTATGGGAAAAACTGGTTGAGACAACAAAGAAGGTTCTGTTTGTTTTGTTTTGCCAGGAAGTAAGCCCCCTCCCACTTTTCTTTACCCAGCCATTAGTCTCTAAGCATTTGCTCAAATGTAACTTCCTCCCTATTGGCATTGGTGTTTGTTTATCCCACTGGTTTGTGTCTACTTCTTTGTAGCTTTCTGCCCTGCATTCTTGGAACTCGGAGATGAACGAGACGTTGCCTCTGCTTCCATGAAACTCATAATATGTGGTCAGTGATGTGAGCCCTCAGAGAAGCAGGGCCTTTCTGCCCAGGGAAAGCTGGCTGCCAAGAGCGACAGAACATTGACATTGAACTTTAGAAGGTGATTAGGATTTGTAAGATTGGTAGAAAAAAGAAAATGGTTTTCCAGGGGCAGGAAGTCTCATGTGAAAAGTTATTGAGAAGCACGACAACGTGTCAGGTTTACAGATCACCTGAGGCCATCCTGGTACAATGCAGCCGTGCACAAACGTGTTTGTCCTAATGACATTGGTGGGCCTCAAATCAGGAAGGGACTTTAGGCCAAGCTAAGGAGTAAGAATTCTAACTTGAGAGTGAAGGCATGCATTAGAGGCCTTGAGCTGGCTGTTCAGGAGACATAGTCAGACTTGCTGGAGCCTCGTTTTTAACACATGAGTAATAGAGTCATGGTAAGGCAGAGCTGTGGAAGCAAACTGGGAAGTCACACCCGCGTTGCCCTGCTTGAGTCATGTAACCACTCCTGCACTGGGAGACCAGGCCGTGAAGTGAGTCACGGTACTCAAACTCCATTCAAAGGTGGAGAGCTAGGTCTTCAGTATGTGCTAAGCTACCTAAGGAGGAAGGACGGTTTGGTAAAAGGAACAAATAAAACTCAAAGTCTTCTAGCCCCAGCAGAAGACCATGAGGCTAAAAGCTAAGGAAAGTCTACCTCTAAGACTTTTCCAAGCCAATTCCATGGATCCTTACTTACCATGTTGTTCCAGATACTCTAGCTTCCATCTGAGGTGGGAGGGGAGAGCCAAAGGCCCCATTGAGGTGAAACAGCCAAGCTTATGAAAAAAGAATAGGTCACAGAGCAAACAGCTTTATGTGAAATGGGAGGCAAACTGCCTAGATGTCACAGCGTCGTATCTAGTCTTCAGGAAATAGTCGCTGAGCCAATAATGGCAGGACTCATTGCTGCTGGATGGATTGAGGTGAAGTTAAGTGGCCAAGAAGCTGCAGTTCATTAGTGGCCATGCTGTCTCCGTCCTTGGAGCCATGGAAACCCAATAGAGATTTATCTTCGTGAATGAAGACAGTTGTGTCTTCAAAGTCAAGGTGAATGCAGTGCAAGGATCTCTAGGTCAGCCTTTGACTAAGCGCCAGCTCTATCTTTCACCAACTATGTGTCCTTGGCTTAAAAGCCCCCTTGTCATCCTCCTCACAAACAGCAAATTCTCCAAATGCAAATGCGGCTAATAAACCCCGCTTTGTTTTGCTCTCAAGGTTATTTGTACAATAAGTTCTGAAACATGCAAATTGATAGGTGTCAGGGATACATTTGTTTCTTTGAATTCTGAGAACCAAAACTAAAAGCAGAAAGTATTAGGAAAGTGCGATCATCTTCCACAAGCTCCCCATGCATGTCAATACTGTGTCACATTTGCTTTGGGCTTCAAAGAAGTCAAAACTAAAGATGCACTTAAGACTGTGTTGCCCATCCCTGTCAGTGTCACTTCACCCCTCCCTCTGAAAATATCATCCTGAATCTACATTAGTCTAACCCAAGAGCAAAGTCATCTTCTATTTCCTGTTGTTTCCTCTTTAATTTAGGCTATCATCCCTGGTTTCTGTTAACAAGTTGACACTCAGTTGCCTCCAGCTTGCAGCCTATATTGCTTTTGTGTATTGTTAATATTAATTTGATTTCTGTAATAACCACATATTCAAAGCCATGGCACAGAAAGTCCCACAGGGTCTTATCTATCTCCCAGGAATCTCCCCCACTCCCTTTTTATGTCATTCCCTACAAGAAAATAAATATTTGAATAATGTATTCTTCTAATCTTGTGCTTACGCAAAGCCTTACGTCTCTGTGAGCTTGGCCAGCCATGTCAAGGTCTTATCAGCCCTGGATGCCTCAACCGTGCCTGGCCAGCCCATTGCCCCCATTCTGGTAACTCAAGGTTTCAACGGTTGACGCGGTCCAGTCGACCAGAGAGGCTTATCTTCATGGGGCAAAGGAAGCCGGATGGTGGTTGGGGCCCAGAGATATTAGATGAAGGCTGAACAAGGGTGTGTGAGTTCAAAACAGCCATTAGTCTGCTGTCTGAGACAAAGTGCAGCACCACGGTGACGACTGCACAGCTATTGTAGGGGACGTGGACCAATGGTGGCTTCGACGTTACATTCTACATATCTCAAGCATATGTCCTTATAGAGGAACTACACCACTGTTCTGACCCTGTTTCTAATGTGGGAAGAAATGGATCCATATTACAAGCAATGGGCAGAGCAATGTGGCCAGTGATTTAACATCAAAGGAGTGGAGGAAGGAATGTAAACAAGCAGAGCCCAAACAGGAGAAACCTTTCCTGTGACAAATACTGAAAGCCACACTGATATCTCATACCAAATGTAACAGAGTCAGGACAAGAACCTTGGAAATGGCGCCTCTCTTTGCCTGTTCTCAGTCCTTACTCAATGTTACTCACAATTTGGAATATCAGGGTGGCATAATGCACCATGATGAGGGTGTATACAGCATCCTACCTTGGACTTGTATTGAGTTAACTGTGAGATCATAACTGTCTTTCTGATCCAAAGTTAAATGAAGGGATTGAATTAGAGATTTGGCAAGACTGCATATTACTGCTCACTGTGCCTTGGTGATGATATTGAGGCCCTCTTAGGAGCTCAGGACTGACAGAGGCATATATCTGATCTTTATGCTCTACCATTGGCAGTACCCAACTCTATACTCTATTGTTCAGATCTTTCTGAGTCAGAGAGGGTGACAAATGCCTGCTTTTACCCAGGGATAGGCTTTATCAACTCCCTTACATCTTCTGGCTGTTTGAATAGTGCTAACCTTCTATCCAGCCTTTTTTTTTTTTTGATGTGACTACATATTATTTACTCAGATAGGGATGCATTAACCATTTTCAGTCAAGACACTGTTGATTCATGGCATGAATGCTATATAATAAAAAGACAATGTTAAGGGTTAGATGAACTCTGATACTGGATCCTGCCTTGAAATCAATCTTCCACATGATTCAAGTATCCTATTCCATTCACATGTATATGGAAAGATGATACCTAAATAGATACCCCTAAGGAGCAGCATGAGATTGCCATATCCCCTCTAAATTGATTTTATAGTGTCTGTTGATGCACATGGCTGCTATGCAATATCTTGATTTATAATAGGTGCACCAAAGGTACTCTAGTGTAGGCAAAGATCTAGTAGTACTGGGGAATGAATAAGAGTCCACCTCAACAGCCATGTAGGTGCAGACTTTCCCAGTCAATATTTTGTTGAATAGTATAACTTCAGGGTTTCTATTTGTTTGCTTGGTTGTCTGTGTTAACAGCCTTGACTGTCCTTAAACTCTCTTTGTAGACCAGGCTGACCTCAAATTCACAGACATCTACCTACCTCTGCTTCCCAAATGCTGGAGGTAAAGATGTGCTCCACCATGCCCAGAATAGTATAACCTCTTGTGCTACTTTTGTCTGCTTTCTCTATGTTCTCCTTTCCCAAGACTTCCATTGTTAACTTTGAGGGAAAAGATCGAACCCTTCCCTGAGTAATTCTCATCTGGTGTTTTGTATTTTACCTTGGATGCCTTATCCATACTTACAACACACCACACACGCCGGGCGGTGGTGGCGCACGCCTTTAATCCCAGCACTCGGGAGGCAGAGTCAGGTGGATCTCTGTGAGTTCGAGACCAGCCTGGTCTACAAGAGCTAGTTCCAGGACAGGCTCCAAAACCACAGAGAAACCCTGTCTCGAAAAACAAAAACAAAAAAAAATAAAAAAAAAAAAACCACACACACACACACACACACGCGCGCGCGCACGCGCGCATGCACATAAACATCATAGATACACTTACCCATATGTGATTAGACGTAAAATTGGTCCCATAGAAGGTTATGATAACTGATTTTATGAATGCCATGTGCCAGATGTTCTTGTAAGCCTCAATATCTACACGTTGCTATTTGTAAGAGTTAGCCTGGGAGATATAATGCCTTTGTGGCCAAATCTCGTAATTGACCAGTAGTAGATGTACGATTTCTACAATCACTGAATTCCAATGCTAACTACTTGAACATGGGCTCCACCACCACCTAACCACCTTCCATCCACTGCAGCCACACTTGTACACCCTTATACACATTAGCACCAGACTTAAGTATATACATCTTTGCAGTACCCACAAGACAATGCACAGATAACCCTGGATCCAATGACAAATGTGTTTTTAGCCACTACTTCATGTACGTAGTCAGCAAATATTGAATTATCATCTTATGTGCATCAAATTTTGCCCTGGCCATCAAGGAGGTAGATCACAGGGTATTGGAAGACAGATGATAAAAAGAATAGCTGGGGTATAGTAAAGTTCTGTGGCCAGCATTAAAGAAATCACAGACAAGCAAACTATCTTTGTTCTTATCTCCAACATCATGACTCCTGCTTCTGCAGAATAAGTTGGTAAGAGCTTCTTACAATAAGAAGCATTCAAAGTAGAAGTAGACTATCCCCCATAGGGAAGGGAACAGTGATCATTAAAGGCACAAAGACACCCTATAGGAACATGCTATAGGAACACAGAAAAAGCCCTTAGCCTAAAGAACAATATAACATGTTGGAGACAAGGGGGCGTTTGACTGATATTAGAGAAATATGTAAGAAAGAATGAAAATTTGGAGGAAGCTGGGCAAGAGTTTTGTGGGTTGTGCTGGATAGTTTCAGGTCAACTTTACATGCGTTACAGTGGCCTGAGATGAGGGGAACTCAACTGAGATGAGGGGGCTGTCAGCAGGCTACGGGCAGTTTCTGAATTAGTGAATGATGTGGGAGTCCTGTCCATTGTGAGTGGGACCACCACTGAGCATGTGGTCCTGGGCTCTATAAGAAAGCAGGCTGATCTAGCCATGGGGGAAACATTAGTAAGCAGCACCTCTCTATGGTCTCTGCATCAGCTCCTGTCTCTGGTTCCAGCCCTGTTTGAGTCTCTGTCCTGACTTCCTTCAATAACGAACAGTGATGTGGAAGTGTAAGCCAAATAAACCTTTTCTCCCCAAGTTGCTTTGGCTATGGTGTTTCATCACAGCAATGGAAATTCTAGCCAATACAAAGGCATACATAGGTGTATTTCCAAAGGTTTTTGCAGCTTAGCTTGAAGATGCTACATTCCACATTACAGGTAATGGGTAAAGATCAAAGATCTTTGGAAAGAGGTGTGATATTAATGGGTCATCACTTCAGTAATATACCCTGGAGTAAGAGTGATCACTATATGAATGGGGAGAGAGGTGAGAGAATGCTGAAGAAATGGCAACAGTTGTTCAGGTGGGAAATGATTGCAGGTTTTGAACAGTGATGTACTGGAGAGAGACCATGGATAAACAGAAACATGATGAGAATTCAGATTCAACTTGGAAGCTTGTATGAAGAAAGAGGTGGAGGGACGAGAATGATAATGGAGAAATCACCTAGCAGTTGGCTAGATTCTGCTGTCATTCTAAATGAGCAGCATAAATAGACGAGTCATTTGGAAAGTGGGTTAGAAAATATGTGGGGGCAGAGGTTTGGTTTGTCAATGGATGTCACAATGGGGTTGTTCAGTGAGTTAGGGGATTACACTAACTACAAGGGATAATTTATGTAGGAAGGTATATGCAGAAGTGTATGTACACAAAGACATGCATGTCATGAATGCATTCATGTACCTACGTGCACATGCAGACACACACAAAAACACACACCAGAGACTCACTCAGCAACCTTAAAGAGCAGCCCTAAGAAGATAAATATGACAGAAGAAAACCTTAAACCTCCCCCCTGTTATTTCCCCCTAGGGCAATATAGCTAATATTTTCCTACTCTTCCTATATTATAGTCAAACAAACTAATCCACAGAAAGAGAATTTGTTAGATTCATTTGTTATAGTAATGTATTTAGAATAAAACATTGGGCGTTCATTTTAAGTGTTTCAGCTAAATGTTTAAAATGATACATACATACACACACACATAAACACACACACACACACTTTTGGCTGTTTCCCAACATCTATCACCCCCAAGACAAGTTTGTACCCTCTTGGTGTTCCTTTTGGAAAGAATATAGAATCACTATCAAAGAGTGTGACATGATCTAAGAATTTAGTAAGAACTGAAATATAGCATAACAGAAGGTTTAAAGGCTAGAATTTTGAATGGGCTGCCTGGCTCTGGTATTTTCTGTAGTAGTTGAATAAACTCTCTATTTTCTTACTCTGTTACAAAGTGAAGATTACCAAAGATGCCAGCTAAGACTGTGCTATGGTTTGATGGGCCTGCTGGTACATTACAGAAGTTTGACCTGTGGGCAGGGAGTACAACTTGAGTGTAGTGCTTAACCATGTCCCCTGGGGGCATCACACTGTAGCAGTAAGAGAATGGCCTTTGAAATCTGACAAAGTTGGTTTCAAAAACTGGCTTGCCCAATCCTAGTGGAATGAGCTTAGACAAATAGTATCAGATTCCAATGCATTTTCTTCGGTTATAAAATGGTGATGATACTTATTTAGCAAAAGAAAGGGAAAGTCAGATGGAGATCAGAACCTTTCCAGCAGGGGACCCAAACTAAACACATGTAAAATACATCGTCATGCTAGCTACCTTTTTCTTTTAATTCTTTTAAAGTTTCGTGTATGAACAAAATTTCTCTAAATCGATGATATCCATTTGCCTCCCAACCCCTTCCACTGCACTCCTCATGGACCCTCCCATTCTCCTTCCAACTTCATGCCTTCTTCTTCTTCATAAGCCAAAATCCAATTACTGTTGATCATATGCAGAAGGGTGTAGGTACATTCATTGGAGCATATCCACATGTTTAATAAATATCTACTGGTGCTTACCTTGTAATCTGACAAATGTTTTGGCACATAAATTAGTGGATAAAACCCTGTCCTAATTCATATGAACGTAATATCCTAGTGGTGGGGGCAGATGTATTAACATGATAAACAAGTGAGTATTCAGCAGCTTGTGATGTCATGAATACTTTAAGGAAAAGATTAGATTTGAGCCAATGATATCAGAAGTTTGACCTAGTTGAAATTTTAAAAGGGAACTTCATTGAAACAAAGTATTAGCCACAGAATGTGAGGGAGATGCAGGAAGAACTTAGGTGAGGACATTCCAAGGAAGTAAGAGAGCCAGCACAGGCTGCTGCAGTGTCTGGAGTTCACGGTGAAGCCCACTCGCTGAAAAGCACTCAGGAGAGCCAGGAGATCCAGAATAGGATCTTATGATTAGGAAATCTAAGCCCATTGCCATTTGTCAAAAATTGGACAAAGAATATCCACCCACAAAGAATCCTCCAAGTACACCCTTGAGTCAAGGGGAACTTCATCCATTTTCTTGGCATAAAATCTAAGACTTACAGAGACTAAATGCTCACCAGTGTCAGAACACGACGTTCAGAGATGTTTCTTTAATCTAGAAAGATCTTTCCTTTCACATGCCCACACCTAGGCTCTAGAGCAGTGGTGCCCAGCCTTCCTAATGCCGCATCACTTTTGTGCAGCTCATGTTGTGATGACCCCAACCAGAAAATTACTTTTGTTGCTACTTCAGAACTGTAATTTTGTGTTACGATTTATAATGTAAATATCTGAAATGCAGATGGTCTTAGGTGACCCTGGTGAAGGAGAGCTCATTATAGTTGTCCTGCCCCCCAGGCTGTGAAGTAGCGCTCTATACCGACCTGAGGGTTCTATCAGCTCCAGGGCACTTCTATACTCCCATATTCACAAAGAAGCCAATGATACGGCTGTTCACTTGGGATTCCAGTGAAGGTTTCCAATTTTCTGTTTAACTAAAGCTCTTGGTTGCATGAAATTTGAGACAGGGTTGCAGCAAGAACAATAAAGAAGAACCAGCTCCCAAACACCCTCTAAGGCCACTATTGTCCAGGCAGGCTTCTGACTTCCTTGCCTGTTTACGGTAGTGTTCCTGAGATTGAACTCTTGGCTACGTTCATACTAAGCACACTCTACTGCCAAGCCACACAGCACCTCCTTCGTTTTCCACACAGATTTCTTTTAGATAAAATTCACATACTATTTTAGACTTCAAATACTTATAAAGTTGAGCAAACATCACAACAAATTCCAGAACATTTTCCTCACATATAAAGAAAAAGGAATTTACCCCCTATTTCTCTCCTGGCCGCCATTAATCTGCTCTTTATCATTAGAAATTTCCCTGTTGCATACATTTTATATGAATGGAATCATACAACTTTTGATCCTATAGATCTGATTTTTTTTACATAACATAATTTTGTCAAGGTTCAGTGAAACTGTAGCTTGAGTAGGAACCACATTCCCTTTCATGGTCGAATAATGTTCAATTATATGGCTGTACCAGATTTTGTTTATCCATCAATTGAATAATTGGGTCATTTTACACTTTTTCTCTTTATTAAGAATAACGCTTCTTTGAAATTCCCCACACAAGTTTTTCCATGAATATGTCTACAATTCTTTTCAGTCTGTGCATAGAATTGCTCAGTTATAATAGAAATTCTAGTTTGATTTTGATAAGAACATCTAGAACTAGCTGGAAAAGCTACACCCAAACGCTCTGGGTTTGACTGAGAGACTACATCTCAGTACAGAAGGTGGAGAACGATTGAGGATGATACCCACAGCAACCTCAGGTCTCCACATGTGTACAGGCACCTGTGAGTACACACATGCACCCAGATACATTAGAGCTTGCATGTATGCACATGCATACACACATGACTATGCATAACACACACACAAATGCATGAATGAAGATGTGGTTGCTTGTCATACATGAATTATGATGAAGTCTAAAATTAGCAGGTTTGCCATATATATCGCAATTAGAAAAGACCTTCTAGCCAACCAATTTAATAGTTTCTTATATTTTCTTTTGTTTTTGAAACAGAGTTCCATGTAGTACATGCTGGCACCAAACTCCTTATGTGGCCAACATTTTCCAGCTCAGTGTTTAAGGGTAAATCTGTATCAGTAGCTTGTGCTTGGCCTTTTCTTCTCTGAGCTTTAATAAAATTTGATGCCCAAAGTTACCATGGGGAAAAAAAAAAAGAGACTTTAGATTGGGTTGACAAAATCCAATATTAGTACTGACAGTAGACACTATCTCTTCTCTGTGAAAATATGGTAACATGAATTTCATTCTTCTAATAAACCATAACCCCTCTGAATTGTGACTCAACACTCATCTATGGCCAAAGAATGCCTAGTAATTTTGTCTGTTTGCAAAGACTACTGATATTTCCGTGACTAAACTTGACCCCACTGAATTATTATCAATAACTTAGTAGCTTTGAAACACTCAATTCAAATTTGCATGTCTTGTCTGCCACTTTAGAAGTGGTTTTAATCCTGCACACCTCTGGTATTTCCAAACAGAGGACAGCGGTGTAAGCCCTCTCAACAGCTCTGCAGGGTAGGCAACCTGATATAGGTGCCATCTCAAAGGACACTTAACATCCACAATACCTGCCTGTTTCCTTTATTATACCCCTGTGGTGCTTATCAAAACTAGTTGAGACACAGAAAAATGGAGGTACCTCATGAAAGCTGTGTAATTAATAGCTAGGTAATGATGAGACAACCCAGAATCCATGTCTACCACTCTGCTCCTGAGCTACTCCTGCCTGCAAAACCATTTTTCTAACTATAACTGTTTAAAAGTTGTTCAAATCTTGGTTTTCAAGATCCTGTCCAGGACAAAATGATGGCATAGAAGATCCCACAATTTATTTGTTTTTTTTGTTTTGTTTTGTTTTAAAATTTATTTATTTATTAAGGATGTCTGCCTCCTCCCCGCCACCACCTTCCATTTCCCTCCCCCTCCCCCATCAAGTCCCCCTCCCTCGTCAGCTTGAAGAGCAATCAGGGTTCCCTGACCTGTGGGAAGTCCAAGGACCGTCTACCTCCATCCAAGTTTAGAAAGGTGAGCATCCAAACTGCCTAGGCTCCCCCAAAGCCAGTACATGCAATAGGATCAAAAACCCATTGCCATT
>NC_022016.1:4995986-5001070 GCF_000317375.1 Microtus ochrogaster
TTTATCATAAAGGGGTGTTGAATTTTGTCAAATGCTTTTTCCGCATCTAATGAACCCACCATTTGTTTTAAAGGTTTCTGAAGTATGAGTTGGAGAGGAATAAATGGACACTCTGTGCATAATTCATTCTTTGTCTTGGAGCCACATAGTTCGACTGTGTTTGTTTAAGTAACCTAGTAAACCATGAAAAGTTTCCAATGAAGGATAATAGTTCATCTAACTATGTGTTATGTAGCTTATGCCTGTGAAAGGAAATAAGAAATGCAGGGAAACAAGAAGGAAGAGTTGGAAAGGCATTTAAGAGTACAGTTAGAGCCAAGCCAAGTGCCAGTATGGACTTCTGTTTCTGAAAACATTATGTTATTTGAAGAATGAATGACTGAATGAATGACTGAATGAATGAATGAACTAAAGGGGCTATTTGCAATTTTCCATATTTAGACACTAGGGGTTTTGTTTTCCTTGGTTGGGTGGTTGGTTGGTTATCTGTTTAATTGACTGATTAGTTGTAGGCTTCTTTTACTACACAAATAATTTTCAGGTAAGAAGGACAGGAACTGTTACCACTTTCCCATGGAAGCAAATATAACCTTGTGGGTGATTGACAGTCCTATTGTGCAGCTGTGATTCCATCTAGTTCAAGGTCCCCTTTGAGTATATATATAAAGCTTGGGTCACTGTTTTGAAGGAAGGAAGATCCCTGAAGCAAACACAAGGCCCAAAGTACATATTGCTGGGGAGTTCTTTGCATGGCATGGCATTTTTTGCACACCTGATCCTCTCCAGAATGTTCTACAAGCTCTGTGAAAGCCATACTCTTTTTTTTCTTTCTCATGAGTAACTATCCTCATGTAAAAGCATGTTTGACACTTAGGAATTTCACAGGTGACCGGGCCAACACTGTATGAAGTTACTGTGATAACTAACCACTCACTTTCCAATCAAGTATTGGAGACATACCTGACATGTTTTGCTTGAAATCAATTTGTATTTACTTATTTTTGATATCAATGTTTATTTGTTTCAGGGTTCCAGGATTCTTGGCAATGTGACTTTTAGTGCATGTGCACCTGTCCTGAGTGAGAGTCTTGGCAGAAGGACTAACCCACATGGCTTGGTACCTTTTCAGCAGGGCATGTCGCATCTTGCTTCTTCCGTGGTCTGGGCAGGACTTGGGGTAATGGGCTTCCTCCTTCCTAGAATTCTCCTGTTCTCATAGCCCCGCCTCTATTTCCTGTCTGGTTGATCCCACCTAAACTTCCTGCCTGGCCAATCAGTGTTTATTTAAAACATGATTGACAGAATACAGACAATTTTCCGGCACCATCTCACCACTTCCTGATTCCTTGCTGACTAGTGTTTTATGCTGCTGGAGTCATTGCAGAAAGTAAGCATTTGGGAAACTGGCTTTTAGAATTCAACACAGGAGCTAAAAAGATAACTTAGATGTTAAAAGTGAGTCCTGCTCTTTCAAAGGACTTGAGTTCAGTTCTGAGCATCCACATCTGGTAGCTTAAAATTACCAGTTACTCCAGATGTAGAGAATCTCATGACTCTGCTGTGCTCTGTGGGCACCCTCACTCCTGTGCACATACATCCCCTCCCCTCACTGTCACACATACACATAATTAAAGGAAATCTTCAAAATGTTATACAAGTCAGTCACGTGCTACCTCACATTCACTCCAACCTGGGGTTCACAGCCACTACCCAGACTGGGTTGTTCTAGAGGTTGAACCATTTAGCTAGAGTCTTTACTACTTGGCTGTTTGGATGGTGTCTCTGTGTCAGACAATAGAACTAAAATTGATATTGGTAGAGTATATGGGCTATTAGCCTGACCTGGACAATGTAAGGTTTGAGCTCTGGTGCTGAGGGTAAGTGGGATGCATGTGACAAAAGAGGGGCCCACAGTAGCCTTCTCTTACACAGTCCATCATTTCACTTTGGTATTCCTAGACTAAGGAAACCAAAGACACTGCCTACCAGTGAGGGCTCAGTTGGGGGAAACTTGGGACATCTGAATTCTGGTACCCACTCAAGACCATTTGCCCAAAGTCCAAAACTTTCCCAAATCTATGCTACTGATTCAGAATCAGTTTTAAAATTGATGTTTAGGCCTTCAGCCAACAGGTAACGTTATGTTAGAATAGCTATGACCTCATAGCGGTTGCCTGAACACTCTGAGTCTTTGTGTTCAATGGGAACAATTTGTAACTCTGGGATCAAATGAGGGAACGTAAGCAAAACTATTTCCTCCCATAATTCCCCATTAAGGTCTATAAATGTTCTCCTTGCTTCTAGGACCTAGAAGCACAGATTCTAAGATCTATGGTTGTTGTCAGTCACTCCTGTTTCTTCCTCTAGTATTAAGGCAGAAGTAGAAAACACTTCTTTAAAAAAAGAAAGAAAGAAAGAAACTGTTTTCCATTAAAGCATTATTTTAAATGTGGACAGAAAGTCAATTGTAGCTTCCATCATGCTCTCCATGCTTGTAGGTTTTCAAAGCTACTATTTATCATTTAACAAAGGCCTCCTAAACTTTGAAGCTTCGTACAGCTATTTTGTCCTGCACATGAATCTTGTAATTCTAAACTTCAGTCCATATACAAGTAGGGCTCGTTAGTTTTCATGAAATGTGGCACCTCAGGTACAACTAATTCAGCTTATGTTGACTCAAGTCCTTGGGATGAAATGATCTATGTTTCCCAGGCCCCAAAACGACTAAGATTCATAATGCAACCTCTTTATGTGTCTTAGCTTCCTTCTTTTTCTTGCAGGGGGAAGGGGTTAGAGACAGGGTTTCTCTATAGCTTTGGAACCTGTCCTGGAACTAATCCAATCACAGAGATCCACCTGCCTCTGCCTTCTGAGTGCTAGGATTAAAGGCATGCACCACCACAGTCTGACTTGGCTTCCTTCTATTCTAGGGGCAGTATTTAGATTTCTTATTAGAGACTCAGGATTCCAAGTGAGATGTTTTAGTGAGCAGAAGGAAGGTCCATTGCTTGTACAACAGACACAGTCATCACATAGCGTCTCTACCATTATGCCCTTTTGATCAAAGCACTCTTGAGCAAACTCCAAATCCTAGGTTAAACATAATTCCAGGATAGAACTTATTTCATCCTTGACAATATTAATAATTTAAATACACACTTCATGCACACTTAGTCCATACCATACACCAGGCATTGCTTCAGTTATAGTATCCCTCTGGTGTGAATATCATCATTCATGTTTTGAAGAATAGAGGGGATACTTGACATACCTAGTGTCTTAAGTATGCTAGTTTGCAAAACGAACATTTGAACCCAGATAGTCAGGTTGCAGAGCCCATTCCAGCCCCTGTCCTCCCTGTCTCACTGCCATCATGGGAGTAAGACACTCTTCCTACAGCATTCAATTACAAACATTGCTCCACGTTTACTCCTTGGATGATGTGGACACTACGAAAGTTAGCAAAGGAGAAAGTACAGTGTTCCTTTCATAAGTGTTCTAAACTATGATTAAGTAGATTGAATTCTAGTTTCCTTTTTATAACTCATAAGGTTGAACTTTGGTTCCCATCTTATAGATACAGAAAACAAGGTGTATCACTAGGGCAGTAACTGGTGCAGCTCAGACTGGAAAGTAGAATAATTTAATTTACAAGTCCATGCTCTTTGTAAGAGACTCACATGAAGGACATTCTGGATGGGATAACAACAGCTCTATCTAAGAAGAAAATCCTCTGAATCTAGACTATCAGATCGCACCCACCTTCATAGGTTATATTGCCTCCATCTCCTACTGTGGAGCCTTGAGGCTGAGACTCACAGAAGGGTAGTTAGGATTGCCTTAAATCCAGCTGCTTAGAGCAGATCTGTTCTTGGAACTCTCATGTTTCCCCCCCCCATTGTGTTGGGAAGGCAGGGTGTAAAGCCATGGCAAAGGGGGTGGGAAGATAGAAGGCTAGGGCGAGAGAGGTGAAGGGGTGGGTGTGAGCTAATGGGAAGTTGTTTGCCAAAGCCTTGTCTGGGGAAGGAACATTTTATAAGACTGGAGCCTCTGGCCTGGAAACATCTGTTTCCCTTCAAATCAGCAAAGAGACTTTTGCCTCCCCAGAACGCCGAAATCGTGCGGTGGCTGGGGAAGAGCAGGCGCTGGCTCTGAGACTTCCAACACATTCTCGTGGACTCTAGGGGACATGAGGCTGACATCGGCCTCTGGGGCTCCCTCCCTGCTCTTACCCCCGTCAGATTCATGAGAAGCTCTCACCACCAACTAACTTCTCAGTTTCATTCCCTCAGCTCTGCTCTAGGAGGTCTGGGGGTCTTGCATGGGACCTGCAACAGCTCACCCCACATCTACCTCTGATCGCCAGGATGGCTTCGCCCTCCAGGTGGGGTTGAAATCAGAGCCTCGGAAAGAAGCAAAATAATATCAGTCAGTGATAACAATACCAAGGGCTATTGTTCATTGATTACTTACTACATGCTGGATGTCAGGCCAGCATGCTCTCTACCACATTTGGCTGTAAACCAGTTCCCCTCCCCATGGGATGTTTTAACGTTATGATTTATAATTTATAGGTGAGTAAGTTGCAATAAATCTACACAAGTCTAATAAACAGGGAACTCTCTGTGAAAACCAAATTACCAACTTCTTTCTACTTTTCCCTAGAACCCCCCAATCTAATCATCTTTTGTTCATTTGACAGATAGAAAAATTCATTTCCAGACAAGGGCTTTGCCTTTAATAGCATGTGATGGAAGTCGCTTATTCTGGCTAGTATCTGATGGTTGTTGAGTTAGTAGGTTTAAGTATTTACAGAGAGCTGTTATGTCTGGAAGACACAAATTTAAGTATAAGTAGAGAACTATGCAAATCCTGCATCTTGGGAGCCTACGCAGTTTGGATGCTCACCTTTCTAGACTTGGATGGAGGTGGGGGTTACTTGGACTTCCCACAGGGCAGGGAACCCTGATTGCTCTTTGGGCTGACAAGGAATTGGGACTTGATTGGGGGAGGGGGAGGAAAATGGGAGGCGGTGGCAGGGAAGAGACAGAAATCTTTAATAAATAAATAAATTTAAAAAAAAT